>NC_089830.1:26673763-26942818 GCF_035046505.1 Tiliqua scincoides
CTTTGGTTGCCAGATTGGCCCCCATTATTCAAACTTGAGGCTTCTTCTAGCCAGGAAGCAGGACTCTGTCCCAGCAAACATAGTCCCAGGGTGGGGTATTCTCCCTCTCCTCCTTGCCCAAGATGTTCATGACAATATGTTGGTTATAGGCAAAAGCAGAAATAGAGCCCTGCTGGAATCCCTGTCCTGCCCTCATTCCTCTCCTTCCCCAGCCTGGGTCTGGCCTGGATTAATGCAGCCATTCTGTCCCCGCAGCGAGCTGGACTACTACGACTCTCCCAGCGTCAATGCCCGGTGCCAGAAGATCTGCGACCAGTGGGACTCCCTGGGATCCCTGACGCACACCCGGAGGGAAGCTCTGGAGGTGAGTGGGAGACTCCTGTTGTTCAGAGGCTGGGGAAGGGCCTGCCCTGAGCCCTTGGCCTGCCTGACCCCCCTGGCATCTCCCCTGCAGAAAACAGAGAAGCAGTTGGAGACCATCGACCAGCTCCACCTGGAATATGCCAAGAGGGCAGCTCCCTTCAACAACTGGATGGAGAGCGCCATGGAGGACCTGCAGGACATGTTCATCGTCCACACCATAGAGGAGATCGAGGTAGGGCAGGGCTGAAGTGTCGTTGGGGCCTCGCTCGCGGGGCGGGCGGGGCTGTATAGCTTGGTGGCAGAGCATGCTCTGGGTGTGTTTGTGGGCACCTCTCTTTCTAAGAACCTTGGGCAGCAGGACTTTGTTTCCACAGGCATTTGGTTTAATGTTAGTTACCTTGTGATCTGAGTTGGTTGCTGCATCTCGTTTTTTTTTTTCTGTTTGTGTTGTGAGCTGCCAGCACAGACTCACTTTTATAAAAACAGGTGGGCCCTTCTTATCCACGGGTACAGAACCTGCGGATTTGACTCACCACGGATTCCGAACATGCAGTGGAGGGCCTATCTGATTTCCCAGACATGACCGGAACATGCGTCCGGTTGCGTCTGGAGGGTCAGGTAAGCTCCAACCTGCAGGTTCATTCATCTGTGGGTTTCTGCATTCACAATGTTCTGGGAACAGAACTCCTGCAGTTGCTGAGGGCAGGCAGTAGAAGGGCCTGGCAGACAGCATTGCTACCCAGCTGTTCTTGCAGCGTTCAAGACCACCAGGGAGGGGGGTGTGGTGACCAGGATTCAATCTGAGTTGGGGGGAAATGTGGACCGCTTTGTAATGCAGCCAAACATTGCAAACTAGACTGGTTTGTGTCCCAAGATGGGCAGTGATTAACTTTGACCTCAAGTGTCACGTGTGGGGGTCTTGCGCTTGCGTCACACGGGCTGAGTTGCCTCCTTGGTGGCGGCTGGGCTCCCACCCTTGTTCCTACCTGAGCGTCATCTTCTCTTCTCCAGGGCCTGATAGCGGCGCATGACCAGTTCAAGTCCACCTTGCCCGATGCGGACAAAGAGCGCGAAGCCATCCTGGGCATCCAGAGCGAAGCACAAAGGATCGCAGACTACAACAACATCAAGCTCTCCGGGAACAACCCCTACACTTCGGTCACCCCCCAGATCATCAACTCCAAGTGGGAGAGGGTGCGTGGGGGGCCAAGGCCCTGCGGCTGAACCTTTTGGGATGGGATGGAGGCCAGGAGAAAGAGCCTGGCTGGTGGGTAGTTGTGGGGCACAGAGTTGAATGGCGGTTGTTGTGCTTGAGCAGGTCCAGCAGCTGGTGCCAAAGAGGGATCACGCCCTGCAAGACGAGCAGAGCAAGCAGCAGTCCAATGAACACCTGCGCCGACAGTTTGCCAGCCAAGCCAACATCGTTGGGCCTTGGATCCAGACCAAAATGGAGGTTAGAGGCTTGGGAGGGGGCACCCGAAAACAGCTCCCCCAGAACTGTAGTTACGTGTAGTCTCTGCTATGGACTCACTTGGTTGCCCTGGATAAGCCATACCTCTTCGGCCTCAGCCTTCCCCACCTGCAAAATGGGCATAATCACACCCTTCTTTGCAGGCTGCCGTAAGGGCCACTTCACAAAAACAAATGTGAAGCACTTAACTGCACAAATGTCAGGCGATTGCTTAGAAGCCACCGTGGCAGCTTTTTACCAGCACCTCCGTGGCGAGGATGACCTTCCACGAGGCCCTCTCAGCCGGCCTCTGACACTGTGCGCTCCCCGTCTAGGAAATCGGGCGCATCTCCATTGAGATGCACGGCACCCTGGAGGACCAGCTGAACCACCTCAAGCAGTACGAGCAGAGCATCGTGGACTACAAGCCCAACATCGACATCCTGGAGCAGCAGCACCAACTCATCCAGGAGGCCCTCATCTTTGACAACAAGCACACCAACTACACCATGGAGGTAGGAAGGGGAGGGAGCTGGCAGGCCCTTCGATTGTTTGTTGGCGCTGTCCTATTGGGGAAAGCAGGGGAGCCTCTGGGTCAGGCAGATTTCTCCTTTTGTGGCTATAAATATACAGTTTCTAAAATTAATACTATAGAATCGCTTTGAGCCCAGGAAGCAATCCAGCCTTGGCTGCCAGGCTGTGTTCCCTGCAGCTCTCTCCAAGGACGCGCAGAGCTCTGTAACGGCTGCGCAGGGGCAGCTTTGGAGTGCCTGGCGCTGACGTCACTGCCGTGGCCAAGCTCTAGAGCTGAGAGCAGCTGTGCAGGACCTCAGTTGCAGCTGTGCAGGCATGCGGGTGTGCAACTTACAGGGCACAGTGCTGCCAGGCTTAAGCCTTCAGGCACTGGAATGAGTCTGTGCCCCCAGTGGGTTGTGTTCTGGGTCCCTTTTCCTGAAAGACTGCCAAAGAAAAGGAGGTGAATAAGAGTCTGGGGGGGGGGGGGAAGGTCCTCTGGCCTTGTATAATCTTGGTGTCATCTCTAATGGGGTGTCTCATAAAAGCATCTGGGAGACCTGCACTGTCCTGGCAAGTCTGAGCCCCAGCTAGGTCTTGGGGGGCCAGACTGGGCAGTTTTAATCACTACTCTCTCCTCTTCTCCTCCCCCCCCCCCCGGCTTCTTCCAGCACATCCGCGTCGGCTGGGAACAGCTCCTCACCGCCATTGCCCGGACCAGTAATGAGGTGGAGAACCAGATCCTGACCCGAGACGCCAAGGGGATCAGCCAGGAGCAGATGCAGGAATTCCGTGCCTCCTTTAACCACTTCGACAAGGTAATCCGGGTCAGGCGTGTTTCCTGGGAGGTGATTGCTCTTTGCGCATTTCTGCCTCTGGGGAGCGACTGTGAGAAGAGCTGGCCTGTGTCCGCAGAGGGAGGGGCTCCTGGGCTTCACCGTCCTGCCTTGGAGTGTGAATCATGACAAGGGGCGGTGCTTCTTGGAAGTCTCCTGAGCTCAGGAGTTCTGGCCAAAATGCTCAGCCCTTTCCGGCCATGCTGTTATCACATGTTGGCGTCTTTCTGCTGCCCTCCTCCGGGGAAACTTGGGGCAGCGCACGTCTGCCCTGAACTGGAGCAGTGCCCTCATCACACACTGCACTGTGGTGTCGGGGCAGGGGCCTTGTCTGATCCCCACCTTGCCTGCATCAGTGTTAACTTTTAAGGGTGCCTCTGGACCTCAGTCTTGCTTTTCCCCTCTGCCATTCAGAGGAGGCAGGCAGGGCTGAAAGTCTTGTTTGTCCAGCCTGTGGGTTGATAGAGAAGGTCGGGGAAGGCCTTGGGACAAGTTGGCGCATTTTGCTCCATTGTTCCTTGTCCAGGTTGTTGCTTGTGCCGCTTTTGTATCTCGACTCCCAAATTTATGTGTGTGAATGTGCGAGTGGAAGCTTAGTGTTGTGCCTTACAGTCTGTGACTGGCTGAGCTGCAACGGCTCCTTCACACAAGCCTGGGACTGCCCGGTGCTGCGGTCCTCGTGCAGTGACCGCACACGTGAGCCAGTCTTGCCTTGCACAAAAGTCGAGGTGCGCTTCGTTTGTATCTCCATGTTGGAAACTTGTCTGTGGAGGAAAAAGTCAGATCCTTGCTGGTGCTGAGTGCTCACCTGCTGACCTGAGCAGGGTGGGGGAGAAATGCAGGCGTGACTTCCAGGTCACCTGCCTTGGCGGAGGGGTCCCCAGTGCTCCTTCCCGGAGCCGACTCTGACTTTTCCCGAGCGGCCGGCCGACACTGAACTAACGGCGTCTCTTTTCCCTTCCACCCCCTCCCCTCACCGTGTGCGCTTGGGCCTCCCTCCCCACGACGCGCTTGCCGCCCTCCGCCTGTCCCTGCGTGTGGCGCGGTGGCAGGACCATGGCGGCTCCCTAGGACCCGAGGAGTTCAAAGCCTGCCTGATCAGCTTGGGATACGATGTGGAAAATGACCGACAGGTACCTGGCGCCCACCAAGCCGCCGGCCTCTGGTGACGTTGCGATTAACGCTGTCTCCTTTCTCTCTTCCTTCACCACGTTGTCATGTGCCCTCCTCCTCCGCCCATCCTGTTGTCAAATGTCTGTGTCTGATCTCCCCGCGCCCGTTCATCTTCTGGTTACGTGGCATCTCAATGACTTTCCTGACTGACTTCTCTCTGCGTCTCTTTTTTCCTTCCTCCACGGGGCGGTTGCTCTGTCCTTCCTTCCATCTGTGCATGCCTTGTCGACTCTGTGCCCTCTGGGGCCACCCCTTCTCCTTCTGCCACCGCCTCCTCCCTCCCTTCCTGTCCTCCTCCTCCTCCTGTCGGCATAGAAGCGCACGGGGAGCATGGACACCGACGACTACCGAGCCCTCCTTATCTCCACGGGATACAGCCTGGTAGGCTTTCTCTGCTTATTTTCTTTCTGATCCCTGCACTGTCCTTGGTGATGCTGCCCTGGTGCTGTGTTTGTGTCTCCCCTGCTGCTGCTGACCTGGGGGTGGGAGGGGAAGGAAAATGGGGTGAACAGGTCTTGGGGAGGGGGTAGCGTCCCAATTAGGGTGGAAAACGGGGGGTTACGAATGACTGGATATTTGCTAAGGCTGCCGGTTGCTTACATCTCCTCCCCCCAATATGCATATTGGTAAAATATCAGTGCCAGAGCCTTTTGAAGCTATCGAAGGAGGGGGGGAATTCTTTACGGGTAACAGAACTTCCTTTTCCACCATGCTTGTTGCTGGAATCCACTGCAGATGAACTCCATCTGGTGGGCCGCTGTGAGATACAGGAAGCTGGACTAGATGGGCCTGTGGCCTGATCCAGTGGGGCTGTTCTTATGTTCTTAAACTACAATTCCCAGGAGGCCTTGCAGGTCTCTTGTTATCTGGTGTGCTCCCTGGGGCATTTGGTGGGTCACTGTGAGATACAGGAAGCTGGACTAGATGGGCCTGTGGCCTGATCCAGTGGGGCTGTTCTTATGTTCTTAACTACAGTTCCCAGGAGGCCTTGCAGGTCTCTTGTTATCTGGTGTGCTCCCTGGGGCATTTGGTGGGCCGCTGTGAGATACAGGAAGCTGGACTAGATGGGCCTGTGGCCTGATCCAGTGGGGCTGTTCTTAGGTTCTTAACTACAGTTCCCAGGAGGCCTTGCAGGTCTCTTGTTATCTGGTGTGCTCCCTGGGGCATTTGGTGGGCCGCTGTGAGATACAGGAAGCTGGACTAGATGGGCCTCTGGCCTGAGCCAGTGGGGCTGTTCTTATGTTCTTAACTACAGTTCCCAGGAGGCCTTGCAGGTCTCTTGTTATCTGGTGTGCTCCCTGGGGCATTTGGTGGGCCGCTGTGAGATACAGGAAGCTGGACTAGATGGGCCTCTGGCCTGATCCAGTGGGGCTGTTCTTATGTTCTTAACTACAGTTCCCAGGAGGCCTTGCAGGTCTCTTGTTATCTGATGTACTCCCTGGGGCAGTTGGTGGGCCGCTGTGAGATACAGGAAGCTGGACTAGATGGGCCTGTGGCCTGATCCAGTGGGGCTGTTCTTAGGTTCTTAACTACAGTTCCCAGGAGGCCTTGCAGGTCTCTTGTTATCTGGTGTGCTCCCTGGGGCATTTGGTGGGCCGCTGTGAGATACAGGAAGCTGGACTAGATGGGCCTCTGGCCTGAGCCAGTGGGGCTGTTCTTATGTTCTTAACTACAGTTCCCAGGAGGCCTTGCAGGTCTCTTGTTATCTGATGTACTCCCTGGGGCATTTGGTGGGCCGCTGTGAGATACAGGAAGCTGGACTAGATGGGCCTATGGCCTGAGCCAGTGGGGCTGTTCGTATGTCACGTTCCAACAATTCTGGCGTGGTGAGGGCAGAGCGGTTGTGCAGGGGCTTTTCTTAAACCTTAACTGAGTGCTTTTGATGCGTTGCACTCAATGGCAGAGTTCCAGAAATGTGACAAGCTTCTGTTCTTGGCACTCAGGCTTGTCAGAGCCTCCAAGTGCCCAAAGCTGTGGCCTTTTAAAAAAAAAAAAAAAAAATCGGGTTTGCATTGAATGCCTTTTTCCTGGTCAGGGAGATGCGGAGTTCAACCGGATCATGAGTGTCGTGGATCCCAACAACAGCGGCGTTGTGACCTTCCAAGCCTTTATCGATTTCATGTCCCGGGAGACGACGGACACAGACACGGCTGACCAGGTCATCGCCTCCTTCAAGGTCCTTGCTGGAGACAAGGTGAGCCTGGCAAGAAGCCTGGGAGGGTAGAGCAGGCAGAATTGACCGCACATAAACAAGTGGCAGGACCTGGTTTCCCTCGCTGCACAGCCTCAGCAACGCTACCCACCCCCCCATATTGGCCAAGCTGGATTCACTTACTTTGTTGCAGGTGGTCATTGTGGGGGGGGGGGGGGGTGTCTGAGCCTTGCACAGTGTAATCTGTTTGAAACACCTTCGCTCAGTAGTAGCCCTGCTCCAGTCATTGTCTCCGCCCCTCTGACAGATATGCAGTTGGTGAGTGCACACAGGGCCACCCTGCCTGTGGGTCTCTGCCCCAGGAGGCTCACTTAGCCCCTTTCCTTGTGGCTTTTGGGTGCCAGGCAGCAGCAGTCCTGCTCACCCTGCTTTGTGCACAGGTGTCGGTTTCGCTCCTCAGGCCTTGTCTGATCCGCGCTGCAGGCTGAAGTCTCTTGTGCAACTTCCTTGCTGAAAGACAGGCGCTAACTCTCCGACCAACTCAGCCAGCAGAAGCTGGCTCCGGTGTGTTCTCGCCACTCAGGCAGCCCCTCCTCTCTGTCTCTCTGGCACAGAACTACATCACAGCTGAGGAGCTGCGGCGAGAGCTTCCTCCGGACCAGGCCGAGTACTGCATCGCCCGCATGGCACCATACCAGGGCCCTGATGCCATCCCCGGCGCCCTCGACTACAAGTCCTTCTCCACAGCACTGTATGGCGAGAGTGACCTGTGAGATGCAGGTGGCAGCGACGGCGGTGACAAGAGCAAGCGCTGGCGCTTTTGGGGTGGGGTGGGGTGGGGAGCAGCAGTTAGTTTCCCTCCGTGCTGTATTTACACACACACACACACACACAAGCTCTCTCTCTCTCACACTCTCTATTTCACACACAGACCCCTGGCAGCAGGGAAGTTCTCTCTCTTTCCTTCTGTTTTTCCCTCTCTCGAGGACCGAACGCTGCCTCTGCGCTGGGCAAACCTGGGAGCTGACCCACGCAACTCTCTTTTTAATGCACCTCCTCCAGGAACTGTTACCTATGCAACGGTTGTGACTCTTCCTTTTCCCAGGTGTTGAACTGGGGCGAGTCTCTCTCCCCACCCTTCCACCTTTTTATTGTGTTGTCACAGGGAGAGGACAACAGGTCTGAGGGCTGCTGGCAAATGGCAGAGGCCCTGCGGTGCAGATGGGCTATTTTTGTTAGATCCCAGTCTATTTTTGTTTTTCCTGTCGCGTCGGAGGGCGGAACAAAAGAGTTTTGCTACTGACTGGCATGTTTTCTTCTCTGTGTTTTTGTTTCGTTTTTTCTTAATTTATGCACCTGAGTGGCACAGCACAAGATCACCCCCAGCACCACCTCGTCTGGGAGGCTTGCAAGTGTCTGTCCTCTCTGCAGAGTGGGCTCCCCTGCCTGTTCTGTTCCTCAGCAGCTAGCTGTGCTAGACAGAGTATGGGAACTGGCCCCTTCTTGTGGCTCTCTCCTTCCTGCCTCCCCCCCCCCCCGAAGTCCCTTCAACCCACTCATTCATCACGAACATTCCCCTTTCGTTCACTTTAATACCTGCCCCAGTGCTTTTGCACTTAGCCAGGGCACATCTGCCCAGAGCAGGAGCTGCTTCCAGACTTGTGATTCAAACTCGGATTTGCCCTTCCGTAGTTCCTGGTGATGGGTACCCCCTTCACACCAGCATTGTGTCCTCCACTGTGCACCGATCTGTTCCGCCCTGAAGAAAGGGGCTTTTCCACTTTGGTGCTAGGTTATCTTTGGAAGATGAAGGCAGAGAGACTGCACTGGGCTTTGGGCCTTGCCTCCAGAGCTCAGATGTGGAGGCTGTGCTCTCGTTGCTAGCTACTTGCTGACTGGCACTTGCATTCAGAGACACGCCAGCTGCACTCTCACTCTTGCACGAGGTGCCTGTCGCCAGGCCTTAGCAGTCTGCTCCTCCTCTCCCCCCACACACTGCAGGGCCACCTTTTGCGCACTGCTTGGAAAGCGTGTTTTTCACTCAGCAATACCGGCACCCAGACACGGGGTTTCCAAGAAGCGGAGTCGCGCGCACACAAGGCGACAGCAGTTCTTCCTGTTTGAGAGTCAAGCCCCGCTGTCTTAACCTCCAGGTCGCCTCTTGAATGGGCAACAATTTGTCCAAACTTTTTAAATTTTGCACACCGTTGTCACAGGTGGGTGTGTGTGTGTGTGTGTGTGAGGGGCAGGATATACCTTCTCCCAAAACAGAAGAGTGAAATGGGGTGGGAGGGGAGGAGTTTGATTCACAGGGGGTCTCAACTCTAGATACTTTCGGAGGGAAACTTGCTTCAGTGTGGGAAAAGGAGGGCAGAAGCCCCAAAAGATCCTTGGACTGTAGGAAAACTGAGCTGGACATCTGGTGAGCTAAAGGGACAGGTGTACACTTTTTTCGGGGTGCCTCAAAAGCTGCTCCCTCCTCCCCGTAGGGCAGACAGAAGCTACTCACTTGCTCAGTCTTCCTCTTTTTCTCCCCCCTTCTCCATGCCTCTTTTCCTTGAACAACTCTTTAAATCCATCACTTTCACGCTTATATATAAATATATATATATCTATTTTTTTGTAATTTCTTCATCATGGTGCAGGGTTTTCTGAGATCCAAATTTCAACGAAAGAGAACCCTGCAAAGATCTTTTTTTAAAAAAAGAGAGAAATTAAAAACAGCAAAACTGTTGCAATTTAATAACGTCCAGATTTATTATTATTATTAAATATATATTCATCTAGCATCTTGTATTGCCGATGGGTGTCTCTTTTCTTTCTCTTCCTGTCTCTTCATCATGTAATTACACGGCTGACTGTAGCACTGGAAACTGTAACATTCCCATGTTCTTTTTTTCCTCATCCTTGGGTTTTTTTTTTTTTTTTGGTTTTTTTAACGTTATTTTTTTGTTGTCGGAAGGTTAGCTTATTTTATTGCATTTGCTACTGAATGCCTGACCCTCTGAGCTCTGCGGGGGTGGGGTTTTTTCAGCCGATAGGGAATAGCCAGCTTTTTTTCCGCCTGTGTTCACCATCATCATCACTGTCAATGTCTTCTAAAAATTTCTGAGCTTTCTGGGTAATCCAGCCCTCCTTCTCCCTTTTGAGAATAAGACAATAAAGTGTAATATTTTTAAGGATGATTATCTTCTGTTGTTTTTGTTCCCCTGCCTTTCTCCGGGGTGGGAGGGGTCATGCAGTCTTGTGGTCGTTATTTGGGCTGCTTTTTCCAGAAGTCCAGGTTTGACCTGGTGTGGGGGGGCAGACTGCTGTGGCTTCCATCGTCCTACAGAGCCTGACACACAACTGGCTGCAGCCGGTGGGGGGGGGGGGGAACAGTTCATCTCGAGTGAACGAAGGCATAGCAAACAGCCACCACCCCGCTGTGTTCTGGGTTTTCATTCGTTTCCAAAATCTGCTGATCATTGTTATACCAGAATTCATAATACTTTGTGAAGTTTAATCCTGAGACCCCATGTCCTGCAGGACACGCGTCCTCGGCTCTGACATTGAAATAATGTTCAGGGCAATTAGGCTGATAATTTTGCATAGTTCTAGGCGATAGTGCTAGTTATAAAACTGTTGAATCCATATTTTTTTAAGTTAAAAGGGCCTTGCTCCGTGCACAGCAGCAGCTGCTACTCTGCAGAAGAGACTGCTCTAAATATTGGGTTGGAGACTCTTTCCAGAAACGTTTTTAATTGAGCCTCCCGGAAACCAGTTTATCACACGCAACTCGCGTGACTTGGCCACAGTCCTCCATGAATGACTGGGAGGAATCCACTTTTCCCCTTGAGCAGATGATTGTGCCTCCTGCAAAGTCGGACCCCTGCCATGTCTTCACTCTTAGCACTGGGGTCTTCCCCCCCCCCCGGCTCTGAAATCTTTCAGCTAGAGTGGTGGCTTCTCAAACCTGTTGGGACCCGCCAGAAGTGATGTCGTGGCCAGAAGTGACATCATCAAGCAGGGAAATGTTTAACACCCCTATACGATAAAATCAAAGCAAATTAATAATGAAGTAAAGTAAAAGTTTAAAAAATTATTTTAAATGAAGAGTTACCCTTCTAAGCAGTTGCTGATCTGTTTTTTAAAAAATCCCCAACATCCCAAAGGCTGCAATCCTATCCACACTTACCTGGGAGTAAACCCTATTGACTCTCATTGTTAAAAGCATATACATAGCAGCCTGTTAAAAGTACAGGTCGGTAACATTTCCCCAAATGCAGTCACATACCTTCGAAGCATCAGGTCTAATATATTAAAAATAAAATACACATTGAAGAATGCGGACCCACCTGACGTTGGCTCATGATCCACCTAGTTACTGACCCACCGCTTGAGAAATATTGGGAGAGTTGAGCGACTGAACCTTGAAACCTGCAGGCAGAAGAGCTGCTCTGATTTGTACCTACATACCTACAGTCCTTCATGTTAGGTGTTGGTTTAAAAAGCACAATGTTGTGTGAATACAGCATTTCCCAACTGAGTGCAGAGGTTGGCATCTCTTAACCCTCCTCCCGATGATATAGTTATTGCTTCCGAAATGCTCAGAATGATTGAAGCAGAAAAGTGAGTGAGGATGAGTGAAGTCAAAAACTTAACCCTTTTGCATTTCATGAATTGGGTGGTGGTTATAATCTTTGTCCCAGAGCTGTTCTGGCCCCCAGTGGAAAGAAGGGGCTAGAATGACGACTACATCCTGAGGTTTGGAAGGTCATCCTGATGCAAGGAAGGTGAGTATGAACTTGGTTTTCAGATGTGAGTGCTGTGTTTCTCTGCCACAAAAAATAGTGCCCCCGCTGGTATCCTGAGCCCCTCCTCTGCTTTTGGGAATTGCTGACCTGGTGACAATTTGGCCTCTAGCATGGGATGCAGCTGCCTCTGGGCTCTGTGGCATTCAAGGCAGAAATCCCAAATTGTACTCTTGAAATAGGCAGTCCCGTGTCCATTTCCTACCTGTAACATGCCTGTCTTTCTAGAATGAATCTGTAGAGCACACACAATTGAAGCTTTTAATAGATTTATTGTAGTAACAGCTTTCATTGGAAGACTCCACTTGGCATAGTGCTCCATTGGAGTACAAAACCATCTTGATCTTTGGGTGCAGTTCACACATCATCCTGCTTTAGTTGCTGAGTCCTGCCAAGATCTTGAGTGTGATTTGTCCATCCATCACCAAAAAGTGTATGCTCTCTGGCTCGAGGCGGTGGGGAAACTCCGTCAGAACTCTGTCATTCTCTATTATCTGGGAACAAAGGGGGCATCATCAAGGTGGGTGAACTGGGAGGGGTCTCAGTCATGACAGACCAACAACACCAAATATTTTGGAGAGCTGGTAGCCATTCCATTTTCCTACCCATATCCCCACTTAAATGCTTAAAGAGTTTTGCTTGGTAAGAGCAAGGAGAGTCTGGCCCACCACTCAGAGCAGGGACATAATGTCTATTATCAGACATTCAGAGGATATTCAGATGTAGAGTGCCTCCATAAATGGAAGTTCCATCATGGCTTTCAGCTTTTGGAAGATTGCATTTGGCTGAATCACCAGAATCGGGGGACATCTGCTAAAACTGAGTGTTGGGACAAACAGAAGAAGGTACAGTGATGCCTCGCAAGACGAAATTAATTCGTTGCGGGAGTCGTTTCGTATTGCGAAAATTTCGTCTTGCGAGGCATCACTGCAAACAAACAAAAAAAATGCAAAAATTCGTCTTGCGAAGCACGGCCATAGAAAAATTCGTCTTGCGAGTCACCAAAAAAATCGCAAAACGCTTTCGTCTTGTGAGTTTTTCGTTGCGCGAGGCATTCGCCTTGCGAGGCATCACTGTATTTGTTTATTCAGTGTGTAGTTAGTCTGTGGAACTCCTTGCCACAGGATATAGTGATGACATCTGGCCTAGATGCCTTTACAAGAGGATTGGACAAATTTCTGGAGGAAAAGTCCATCAAGGGTTACAAGCCATGATGCATATGTGCAACCTCCTGATTTTAGAAATGGGCTATGTCGGAATGCCAGATGCAAGGGAGGGCACCAGGATGCAGGTCTTTTGTTGTCTGGTGTGCTCCCTGGGGCATTTGGTGGGCCACTGTGAGATACAGGAAGCTGGACTAGATGGACCTATGGCCTGATCCAGTGGGACTGTTCTTATGTTAACCTGAAGCCTAAACTAATGGTCTTGAATCCCATGAATTCCTTCCTTTCAAGTCTTCCTTGCTTCTTGTGCTCTGGTCACAGGACCCTGGTTGTAGCTGAGCCTTTGGCTGCACATATTCTTACCTAAAGGGGTCTTTTTGGTTCCCACCCACTTCTACCACTAGTGTTGGGATGGGGGATCCTGACTCCGTCTTCCCACAACCTCACTGAGGACTAGAACCCCCTACCACCTTGTAGCCGGAGCTGGTGATGATGAATCGTATTGCGAAGCTTTTCCCTTGCCGTAGGGTGCTCGGCATCTTGAGCTCTTTCCGACGCTCCCTTTTTGCCCGGCTGCTGAGCGTCACAACAGCAGAAGAGGAATGTGGGGGTCCTTCAAATTGGAGGTTGAACTCGAAGGGAATGTCGGCCCCACGAAATTGTGCACAACGAAAGCAGGCTTTGAACCTGAAGAAGGAGACAGGAGTCATTCTTAAGGGCACAGGAGCTAGACCAGTGAGAAAGGTTGGCAACCTTTGTTTCAAGGTTTGGCTTCTCAGTAGAGGTGTTTGTTTCCAGTGATTAAGACAGGTTTACAGCCTAAGTTTTACTCAACACAATGGGCCTACTTCTGAGTAAAAGAATACCATATTCAAACACCTCTACTTATGAGGTTTATTGTTTGACCTTGAGCAAATCACTTATCAGTGCTGCTGTTGGAAAAAAAGGTAGTTGGGGTCTATCTCAAAATCACATCAGTTCTGTGGATGGGCTGTGAGAAAGGAAGTCACTCTGCACATGTTCAGGAACATCTTGGAGTAGTACTCCACGGAGAGGGTGAGGGTGAACTTTGCCTCATCTTAGATTAATTTTGCCCAGCATTTGGGCAAAAGACACAAAACCTTCCCTTCACCTCATCTCAGTGGTGTAGCTAGAGGGGGTGCAAAGCCCTAAGTTTTGCAAGGAGCCCCACCTCAATGTGCAAGCGGCCCTCCCCTTTCCCTTCAGAGTCATACACCTCTGGGGGGGGGGAACCGCTTGGACACTGCAGTGAGGCTCTCTGCAAAACTTAGTGCTTTGCACCCCTTCACTGCCTCATCTTTTTTGCAGTTCGTACTGATGGCATCCACTTCCTTCATATTTGTGCATAACTTACCCTTTACTGTTCTGTGGAATGAAACCTTCCAACTTCACCTCTGACCCGTATTTCAGGCCATATGGAATAGGTCTAATGTATGGCATCTCCTGCAAAGAAAAAACAATTGAGGTGCTTTGCAACTGTTGTTTGCATGTTTCTAGTCCTCTTGAGGACTGGATGAAAGTCAGTTTCATCTCAGAACACCCAATTGATCAGGGACCCCTGTGGTCCAGTTCGTGGACAACTGGGCTGGGATTTTGGATTCAAATAGCATATCTTCTTTGGGCTTACTGAGTGTTCCTGTGTCTACTTCCTAGTCACCTGTGGTACCGTTGCAGAAATATACTTGACGAATACCCCTCTTAATGGTGTGTATTTGTTACATTTTACTCCTGCCTTTCTTCCAAGGAGCTCCAGTTTGGCATATCTGGTCTGCCTTTACAGCCCTGCGAGGTGGTTTTTCACGGAAAGATAGTGACTGGCCCAAGATAGCCCACATGTTTTATGGCAGTGTGGGGATTTGAACCCAGCTCTCATACTCGGAGTCAAATGTTCTGAATGTGCCATTATTCAGAAGCCTCCATCTTGACTTTCCCTTGCATCGTTTTTTGTTTGTTTGTTTTTTTGGTTGCAGCCGGAAGTACCCCAGAACTGACGACAAGCTGATATACTGCTGAGCTGACCCTCGGCGGCAGAGAGGAGTTGCCATCAAGTGGAGCGTGGGAGGCAAAGGGCCAGAGAGAGGCCAGACCAGGAAGGAATCCAGCTGGAACAAGGAGTTCTATGAAAGACTAGAACTAGACAATTGTAAAAATCCCTACGGGGGTTTAGAACAGCCTGCCTATGGGATTAAAGTCTGAGGAGAAATCTGACGACCAAAGAAAGGCAGTATATAAATGCCTGTATAAGTAAATATAGCTGATTTGTTGGTTTGGGGGTATCTGTCTTTTCCCAGGACATGTACTCAAAGCTGTCCTTACTCACATGCACCTTGGTTTCATCATGTGCATATGTGGGGGGGAAATTTATGATGTGGGGGAAAGGCTCATTTATGATGAAAGATGACTCAGGGAGCATGGAACACCTTTCAGGCTCTGCATTACTGATGGATCGCGTGTTCCTTTGCTTTTTAGTTGCTAAATTGCACTCAGCTCTTTGACAGCTTGACGTTTTTAAGGTGAGGCGTTCTTTGGAGTACCTGTGATGACACTGCTTGAGTGGACTGGCGCCATGCTAAGTGCGGAAGGTGGGCTGGGCTTGCTTTTTGGTGATTCTAGCAGAATTATTGGGAAACCCCAAGGGAGTTTCGGTTCCCCGTCCCTGTAACAGGACAACGGAGGTGATGCCCCAATGGCAGGAGCTGAAACGAGTTCCTGGAGAGGAATGAAGTCGTCCTGTCCTTGGCTTATTTGTTTTTCCTAATTCTCATTCGTAAAACAATATGTGTTACCAAACCTTAAGAATGCAAAAATGTATCCATAAATAAGTTAGGGCCCAATCCTATCTAACTTACCAACACCAGTGCAACCACAATGCTGCCCAGAGGTAAAGGATCAAATGTTCCCATACTTTGAGGAGGACTCAGAGGGTGCCTCCCCACCACAGGATGCAGTGCATGCCCTATTGGCATGGCTTCACCGGCACTGGAAAATTGGACAGGACTGGGCCCTCAGTCATTTAGGAAATTCACCTTAGAACAGCAGTTCTCAAACTGTGGGTTGTGACCCAATTTTTGGTGAAATTGGCAAACTGATAACTGACAAGGAAAATGTATGGAGCCCTGAGTCACAGTTTTGGCAAGTACTGCTTCTCCTGCAAGACTGAGAAAAGCTGCACTTGTTGAAGCTCTTACGAGCTTCATATTTAAAGCATATTTAAATATTTAAAGCATATTTAAAGCTCTTACGAGCTTCGTATTTAAAATTACAGTACCTGCCTCTTCCCTCTAAGATCCCCCAGATGTGGCCCACAGCCAGCCTTTTTCCAGCCCAAGGCCAACCTCTTGTCTCCTAAAAGCCTCTGGCCCACTCAGCTGAACATGACCAGAACTGTGCTCTGGTTGCGTCTGGAGGGTGCTCTGAGGGCCAGAGAAGTTGAATGAATTAGCCCAGGAGTGCTCACACTTTTTTGGCTCGAGAGCTACTTTGAAACCCAGCAAGGCCCGGAGATCTACCAGAGTTTTTTTTACAATGTTCGCGCCATCATAACATATAACATTTATGTGTACAATGTATGTTGGTGTACCTTGAGCCCCACTGAGTATAACAGGACTTACTCTTGAGTAGACATGCCTAGGATTAGGCTGTGAGGCTGCAATCCTAGCCACACTTACCTGGGAGTAAGCCCCATTGAGTACAATGGGCCTTACTCCCGGCGTTTCCTCCTAGAGGCACCTGAAGGGGGGATTCGGCACTCCGCGATCTACTCATTTTGCCTCACGATCTACTGGTAGATCGCGATCCACCTATTGAGCACCCCTGAATTAGCCCATTCATCCATTTATTCACTCATCTCAGTTCCATCTCTAATTTATATTTAACTTTTTTCCGGCCCTCCACACCAGGCCAGACATTTGATGCGGCCCTCTGGCCAAAAAGTTTGGACACCCCTGCTCCATAGGTGCAACTATGCTTCCTGTGCCGCCTTTATTCTGTCTTCTCCCATCTCCCAATTTCGTGGACCAGCACGAAACAAAACGGGACACACAAATTATTGTTTACTTACAAGTGTTTCCTTTTCTATCGCCATCTCTGCTGCAACTGGCCTGGAGACGACAACCAAATGAGTGCCTTTTCAAGGTGCCAGGAGTTGGTTCTTTTTATAGAGGCGACGTGTTGAGAGGCTGGCTGCACTCTTTGGCTTTGTGGCACCGCACAGAGTGTGTCAGATCTGCCCGCACCCAGTGATTTTGCACTTAGTCAGGCTCCCCCCCCCTTTCGGGGGTGATGTCACAACCAGATCTGTGACTTAGGGCGGGAAGAGGAGGATGCATCAAACCCCCAGGCCAATTCCCTGGGCAAGTCATCACACCCTCCTTAGCAGAGAGGAACGCACTTTGTTTTCCCCTGAGCTTCAACCAGAGCAGGGTTTCCAGATGTGGGAGGAACTGGGCATCAAGCTTGGAGAAAGAACTAGGCTTCTCCTGGCAAACCGAGGCACATCTGACAGCCTACAACCAGTTCCACAAACTGAGCAAGCAGTTCAGGTGAAGACATTGCAGTGGTTGACGTTGGCCAGGAATGCCCCGGTAGCAGATGTCATAACAGGGTCATGAACCAGTTGGATGTCACGAATTCCATGTGCACACTAGGTAGGTAGGCAGGCAAAGTCCTCCCCCACCCACTTTTGCTTCCTTGGTAGTGTGGGGATAAGGCACCTGGCCTACCTTACAGTTGCTATTGTAAAGAGTGCCCTGAATGTTCCAAAAAGGCACAGTGCAAATTCAAAGTGGATTGATTGCCCTTGTACACAATAATGAACTGGGAAAAAGACAACCCCGTATACACATCCAGAGGAGGGGAAAAAGTATGTGGATTTCAAGACAGAGCTTTTCTCGACTGGGGTATATGTGTGTGTGTGTGTATGGCTTCAGGTAATTGATTTAGGGTGGGACAATGGGAGCATGAGCTATAAGTCAGGGCATGTGCATCACTACTACGAATTGCGCAGGTGAGCCTAGATCAAGCTTTCTGTTGCCTCTTGAGCCCCCAAAGCTGAGGATTACGAATAGTGGCTTACTTTACCAGCTTGTTGCACATGCCCTGTTTATTTTTTAAGCATAGTATGTATTAAATTGTGTTGGCAAAAATAATGCATTGGAGACAATAGTTGTATATCTCAACAAGGGACTTTCTCCTGGCCGAGAAGTGCATCATACAGGGTACGTATTTCAGTTCACAGTCTGTATTTCAGTTCAGTTCCTTCAAGGAAGGAACTGGGAACTAGAAACCAGTGTCAGAGCGTTGATTTCCTAGTGGGCACTGATGCTCACCCCAGTGACCTCATTCCTCCCAATTTTCTTTTCTAAATAAAAAATTGAAGTAGGGGAGTTGCCAGCTGCGGAGGAACCTTGTGGCACCTGTACTTGTGTCAGCATGGTACTTGATAGTTACTAGGGGTAGAGTGATGACAAACTTCTCAGTGTTGACCCTCTGTTATGGGCCCTCCACTCCTAAGATCCAACACCCCGTCCCACAGAGCCCAGCTCCCAGCTACTTGTACACAGAAGCCAGGCTCCTGTAGCCTCTCTCAGTATGCTTTATTGAAGCTGCCATTTTTGATGTTGACTTGAGACATCAAAGTCTCATCATCCAACAAACTTAGGCAGGGCCCAAGGCCAGGAGGGTGAGAGAGAGAGACGCCTGGGTGGGTGGTCTTGCACCCCGTCCTCGCTGCCAGGGCTCAGAACTGGACGTAAGACAGAACCACGTCCCCGTCGATCTCCAGCCTGTCGATTTGCTGGAAGTTGTGGAAACGGTGTTTGTAGTTGAAGAAGGGCTGGCCATTGGCAAAGACTTTGAACTGCTGGTTCCCGCATCGGATGGAAAGCTGTGTTGAGGGAGGCAAAAGGTAGAATTAGAAGATGCAAGGAATCTGCCCTCTTCCTAGAACAGCAACTTTCAATGTTGCCCTCTAATAATTGGTTGGCAACCTTCAGTCTCGAAAGACTATGGTATAAGCCTACAGCACCCGGTATTCCCAGGCGGTCTCCCATCCAAGTACTAACCAGGCCTGACCCTGCTTAGTTTCCAAGATCAGAGGAGATCATGTGCTCTTCTGACATTGCCTCTGGGAGACTCTTCTGGGTTTTTTGCACTCTGTTTCTAGGGCAACTGTCTATAGTAATGAATTGTCTGTCTCTCTTCCTCTTCCAGAAGAGGTTCTGCAGAACCCACAAGTGTTTTTCAGTCATTTTCAACTGCTGTGCTCCAAACTTCCACGGCACACCTATTAACTTCTTGTGGCACACGAAATGTGGCATGGTCCACCACTTGAAAATCACAGTGAGTGTTAATCTGCACCACAAGTAGCCAGTGTGATCAGGGGAGTGGGAATCTGTGCCATCTCCCCCAGCAGGAATGTTCAAGTTCTGCTCTTGACACTCTGGGCAAAAGATCAAGGCTGAGAGGAACCAGCAGGAGCCAAACAGATAAATTTGCCTAGGGGCATAAGTTAATGTTTTGGCCATCATGGAACTCGTGCTGTTTGCAATCCAATGCAAACTTAGCCAGCAGTCAGTCCAGCTAAAGGTGATGTTGGAGGAGGGCCCAGGTTGCGATAAGCTCCTGCACTTCAAAACTTACCACTGACTACAAACCTCTTGTTTTTGCCTCTCAAGGCCTCCTAAAAAGGGCTAGATCCCAAGATTTTCTTTCAGACAATCATTTCCAGTGGGGAAAGGAAGTAACGGAAGTCTGGGGCAGGGTTCAAATGGTAGCCTGCAGTGCCAGGAAACCAAAATCTGGGTTTCAAGTAGAGAAAACTCAGTTTTCTCACCAGTCTGTATTGAAATCCAGACACAGAAGTGATGTCATGACCAGACGTGACATCATCAAGCAGGAAAATTTTTTAACAATCCTTGACTACAATCCTACCCGCACTTATGCAGGAGTAAGTCCCATTTACCATCATTGTTTAAAGCATATATATAGTAGCTTGTTCAAAGTACACGTCTGTAACATTTCCTCAAATGCACACATCCCATGGCAGCATCTAGTCTAACATATTAAAAATAAAATATTGAAATGAATGGGGACCCACCTGAAATTGGTTCATGACTCACCTAGTGGGTCCCAACCCACAGTTTGAGAAACACTGTGCTAAGGGAACCTGTTTAGAGCTTTCAACTCTGACTAAGGCTGTCCCTGGAGGCATTTTTTCCCCAATGTGATATAACAGTGGGGAATTCCTGAAAACTCCAAGATTGCTTCCAGCTGTCACTTGGAGATTGATGCTGTCCCAGCCCTGGCAAGTTGGCAACCTGAAACCAGCTTGTTGTCTGCCAGCCAGTACTGAGACTTTGCCACTTAATGTGTGCAAAAGAGCACGGAGATTCGTCTTCACCAAATTTCCAAGGGGCTATACAAGAACAAAAGTCCCTCACCACGAGGCGACCAGATAGCTGTGTCCAGCTCTTGGCTCTGTTTAAAACCCACACTGAGCTGCATAGAAGATCGATCCTACTTCCCAGGACAGTGTTCTTCATCTGGTGGGTTGCGAAGCCTCCGTTGTGGGGTTGCGGCAACTTACAGGACCAAAAATGGCTGCCTTCTATGGCTTCACCATGAGTATGACAGTGGTAAAGGGATGAGGCCTTGGCCATGCCTCACACTTTGCATGCAATCTTGTTGATGGCTATGGGGGGGGAGCAGGGCCTGGTATTACATGAAAAAGGTTGATGATCACTGTCCTAGGATATCTTTTGATGATTGTCACTGGACACCTGTTTTTTTCTCAACTATTTACTATGAGCAACAACAAAAGGGCAGCATCTGCCTGCAGAAATGAGAAACACTTGGAAGACAACCAGGGGTGGATTGTTGAGATGTGTATACAAGGACATCTGCAAGAGGGATCTGAAGGCCTTAGGAGTGGACCTCAACAGGTGGGAAACCCTGGCCTCTGAGCGGCCCGCTTGGAGGCAGGCTGTGCAGCATGGCCTTTCCCAGTTTGAAGAGACACTTTGCCAACAGTCTGAGGCTAAGAGGCAAAGAAGGAAGGCCCATAGCCAGGGAGACAGACCAGGGACAGACTGCACTTGCTCCCGGTGTGGAAGGGATTGTCACTCCCGGATTGGCCTTTTCAGCCACACTAGACGCTGTGCCGGAACCACCATTCAGAGCGCGATACCAGAGCCTTTTGAGACTGAAGGTTGCCAACTATATCTCTCTCCAGCTGTGGGTGGTGGACCCTGGGTCCAGAGCAGAAAATCAAAGCAGATTCCATGCACCTAAGTCCTCCCACCCCCAGTCTAGGGCAGTGCAGCTTCTTTAAGTGAGCGGCACACTCGAGATGCAACTTCATTTGCTTGTAAGTACAAAATTGCTTCTCACACATACCTCTGAGAGTGCTGAATCACCGTAAAGCAGAAGGAAGCTGGTTTCACAGAAGGCACTGCCTGACCTTCAGTTTTCCTGTTCTGTGGAACCGCATAGCTAATGATCGTGTAGCCCGGTGCAAGCTCGAAGCGATGTCACAATCGGAAGTGACACCGTACCCAAGGCATTTTTAAAAAGTGAAAATCGGGGGGAATACCTGCCTCCTCCTCCCCCAGAAGCTTGTCACCCACTTGCTCTGATGCCTCTCACCCAGCCAGTGGCATAGCTACGCCACTGGAAACGAGCTCTGATGCTTCCTTGTGCGCCACAAGAGGCTGAGGACTAGCGACTTGCTCAGGACTGCCCAGTAAACGGCCTGGTGGAGCAGTGATCTGAATTCAAGCTTCTTCTGCCCAAATCCTGTGCCACTTTTATTCCTAGGCACCGCTCGTGCATCCCACACCTTTGAAGCAAGCCCCATTTCCTCCTCTGCTTTCAAGGACCCCAGTGGCCTCTGCCCACACAACACTTGAGTTAAGCTTCCAGCCTGATGCAAGGCAGTCATGAAATATGCACGTTCCTGACCACGTCTGTTGACACAAATAAGTGCAGAGACGATACAAAAGATTGCAGAGGAAAATATTGCAAAATTCTGTTGTCAGAAGCTGCATTGTGGCAGAGAGTTCAAAAAGGGGCACAGTTCTACTCACTGCCAGCAGACGAGGCAGTGGACGCCTCTCCCTTACCGCCCACTCCCCAAGGGTCCCCTCCTCGGAGAACACTTACATCAAAGTACTGGCCGGCTTGGAAGGGGTTAAATTGCACCTCTCGCTCCTCGGGGCCCCAGCGCCCACCCAGGTAGCTGTTGCGCACCACCGCACGCTCGTTCAGACGGGGGTTAATGTGCAGCACGGTTTCGTTGGGGCCAGCTTTGAAGTTGATCCTGAACCTGGAAACGGAAAGGGCAGGCACATGAGAAGATGAGCAGAGCCCCATCGGATCAGGCCGGTGGCCCATCAGATCCTGCCCGTGGCCACTGACTGTTCTAGAAGGAATGGCCGGGGTCTCGGATTTCGAGGAACCGCAAGCTGCAGTATGACCATGGTTATGCATACATTTGGCACCATCTGCAGCCACTGCTGTTTACAAAGGATGAGGGATGGATCCCTGCCCCACGCAGCTTACAATCTGATGGAAGGGAAATGCCAGAGGAAGGGGAGGGAGGCAGGGATTAACTAGGAAAGACTCTTTCAGAATGTCATTCACATACAGGCTTAATTACGAGTAGGGGAATGAAGGAATTAGCACTGAAGGCTTCATGGTAAGGATGACTTTGAAGGGTAGGATTTCAGGAAAATATGTTCTGCCTGCAGAAGGAGAGTGGGGCCCAGTGCTGAAGAAGATCAAAGCCATGCCTGCCCGGCAGCTACAATCCACACACATTCCCAAAACACACAGAAATGGAAACTGTACTGTTTGGCGTGTTGCGGGAGGAATCCTCTCACCACGACGGTCCTTTTGGAGCCCAGCCCTCCGGGGAAGCTGCCTGAATACGGCACTTGCTGGAAGAGATTTTCAAAGATCACAAACCGAGGCTGGATCTCGCTCTCACCCACTTCCTTTTGCGGCTGCCGGCAACTGGCTTTTAAGTGGGTCAGTGCATTTTGGCCACAGCCTTCCAAATTAACAGCCTGCAGACTCTTTTTGGGTCATGTCACAGCCCAGACTTGGTGGGTTATTTCAACTGGATCATGTGGAAGATGCACCTGTGCTCTACTGCACATGGCCAAGAGCGCACTGTCTCCCTAGTTTTCCTTCCCCTCTCAGACCTCTCGCTCACATAAGCCTTCCACTTTCTCACACACACCCCTTCCTCCTCTTTTCCTAAGGCCCTTCTACGTCGGTGGGGGGGGGGGAATTTCAACCAGGGATTGTCTCGGCTCACAGCTCATGCTCTTCACTAGACTGCCTTGACTCAAACCATTGAAGGGTGAGACTTAAAAATGGGGGGATGTGACTGCAAATAAAAAGCAAACCCTTTTGAGGCTTTGTAGGCAGAGAACCAGAAAATTTCCTAGAGGGTCCCCAAAGTTTCCTTCCACTTACGGGATGGTAGGACGCCGGTGCCGTCATCATCTGTGAAGGAAAGAAGCAGGTACAGTTAGGCTGAGAAACCACCCCCAGGCCTCTGACTCGAACCCAGGTCTCCTCTGTTGAACTGGCAGCCATTGGGACAATTGGGTTAGTAATGGATTGTGCAAGTTAGGAACTTCCTATGAACTGGTGTCCACGTGTCAAGTTCCCTCATTCATTCGTTCAAGCGCTCATCAATTTTCAGATTGCAGGTAAGCAATTACGATCCACCCTAAGAGAATAATACCAATCGATTCAATCTGATAATTATGGAACACAAAACATGCAGAACTTGATGCATGCAGGAACCCTGTAATGAGGCAAGGAATCCCCCAGGTCTCACAGGCAGGGCCAGCCCAAAATCTCCTGGTGCCCTGAGCAGTGCAATAAATGCCATCCACTCTCACTCAATGGCTCACCAGTCACTGCTGTCCCCCCCCCACACCCATTCCCTGGATTTGAAAAGGAAAACAGTAATGGAGCAGAAGAGTAGTGGGCTAGAGTGGTGGAGGCACTCTAGCCCTCCATTCCTCCACATTTCCTTTTCCACTTTCCCTTCTTCCTGGATGCCAGGGAGCAAGAGGAGGAGAAGCAGTAGAGGCCAGAACTGGGTGCTCCATCAGTCTGCCACCAAGGGGTGGTTGCACCAGTAGGCTTTATGGAGGAGCCAAGCCTGGGCATCATTAATATCTGCTAAGAAATTACACAAAATGGAAAAGGCAACAGATTATTGAATTTGTCTGATACATCAATCAACTCAAATTGTCTCTGTCTTTGTTATTTCTTTTGATTGGGTTAAATTTTGTTATATCTTTTGATTGGGTTAAATGATTATAGGTTGCAATTTTGGACCTTTCTGTGGGTTATAAACCACCTTGAGCACAGCAATGTCACAAATTATGATACGCAAATGAAAGATGAAACCAATAGAAAATTAATTGTGTACACTACAGCTGGTTAAACCCCAGAAGAAGCTGCATTTCAACCCTTGGAGGATATGTAAACCTCCCGCTCCCCCTCGAGGCCCCAAGTCTCTAGGTAATTAAGGTGGGTAAAGAAAGTGGTACTTTGCTGGCTGGCTGTTCCCCTGCCCAAATACTTACGGGAAGGTTGGAAGGAGGATAACCATAATCTGGTAACATCGAGCCCTAAAAATGACATATGGTAAGGTGGGGGCTGAAGGGCATCACCCCTGCCATAGAGGCAGCAGTTAGGAAGGCCAGACTTGAAACCAAAGTTTAGACGTCGCTTGAGGCCTTCTCTTGTTACAAAAGAGCTGCTCTGCACCAGAAGCAGCTGCGTTTCCCAGTAAGACGATGTTGATGAGAGTTTGGCTTGCAGGTAAAATCAGTCTTTCCCACCCCCTTCCTGTCTTGCCCTATAGATCCAGAGTACTTACAGGAAGATTTGAAGGTGGGTATCCACCCGCTGCTGGCCCCATGCCCTAAAAAAAGAGGCAGAGATGGTGAAGGGGGACGCTCGCTACACAGGCTGAGATTGGGTGGAAGGGGGGGGGGGAATTGAACCCGGGTCCTAGACACAGCCTGGGCGCCTGGCCCATTTCAGGCTTACGAAATCTCCCCAGCCTTTCCCCCATAACTCCTTTTTGAACGAGGAGGCTTGAAACTGGGTCTCTCCGTGAACCAAATGCAACCACCCAGGGTGATCCCTTGGCCTCCCATCACCAGAGGCAACACATCAAACTGATGCCCTTATGCCCTCACTGGGCAGTCTGCCATCGCGGGCATTCTAGCCCACCCTCTTCTCCGCACTTCCTCTTGCACTCCATGTCCTCTTCTTTTTTCTAGTCCAGAGGTAGGCGCCCACCCCCATAAGTCCCCTCCTTGTGCAGTACTCACTGGCATTCCCATCTGAGGATAACCCTGTGGGGGGGGGAGACAGAAAAACAGAGGGTTACATTGGCAGGGAAGCTCTGCCCTCTGGTGTCATTCCCGTTTCAGTGACAGGAAGGATCAAGGCCAGGGCAGAAGAGCTGCGTTGCTTCAGGGAATGGGGACTTGGCACCCTTAGGACTTTGATGCTCCAAAGGTCCAATGGAGCAGCCAGGATGCCTACCGAGGGGCAGAGTTTCAGGGGAGCTACTTACCCCGCCTCCCATCATGCCTCCTCCTCCAAGAAGAGTCATAGACTGCAGCTGCAAGTCCCCATCCGCTTTCACCTCCATCACACGTTCGGGGGGGATTCTGTGCATGTAGTCACAGAAATGATTCCCGTTCACCCGGATCTGGTAGGGCACAGATGAGAAATTAGTGTGTGTTTTTTTTCATTCACATCAACACCCCCCCCCCATCCAACATCGCTTTACTCACCTCATGCATCTTTGTAACAACCCCAGATGGGAAACAATTCCCATTTTACAGATGGAACAACAGAGGACAAGCACCCCCACACCACCCCTTGCTTTGTGGCTAAGAGAATCCCGGCCCAAATCACTACCACACACGCAAACACCAGTTCATTTGTGCTGCTATCAGCTACTTGTCCCAATTTTCCACCACATGATAAACACCAAACAGAAGCTAATTAATGCTTTGTCGGCTTCCTCCGTCTTAATTGGATTTCAATTCATTTGAATTAAAATTTAATCGGTCCCCTATGCAGCTGAGCCCATAAAGGAAACAATCGCAGACTCTTCCCCTGTGTAGCCCACTTCCATTTTCCAATCCTCTGGTATCGAATGTGCGGTTATAAGCCCCTTGGGACGGCAATCTGTCCTCTTGCATTTCGCAAGGCACTGTTCATGGTGACAAGCACACACTTGGACGCACAAATGCATGCTGGCTGGCTATTAAGATTTTTATTACTTTCGGCTGTCGAACCAGCAGCATTGCAAGATGCTCGCGAGAAAATTCTATGTTCCCCTAATTATTCCTGATAGCTCCTCTGTGTTCCAAGAACCCTCCTTCCCAGTTGTGCTACACCTCTGTCTACTGGGCATGCGCAAAGTACCCTCGGCCAACATTCTATGACTGAGCCTTGCCCATCCCCAGCACAGAGAATGTTGGAAAGTACTCTGGAACCTCCTAACTGGGGCTGGCAAACAGGTTTTGAGCCCTTTAAATATTTTTTTATTTATTTTATTTTTCACATTTTTATACCGCCCTTCCTCCAAAGAGCTCAGGGCAGTTTACACAGCTGCACCTCCCCTCTTTTTTGTCCTCACAACAACCCTGTGAGGTAGGTGAGGCTGAGAGAAAGTGACTGGCCCAAGGTCACCCAGAAAACTTTGTGGTTGAGGGGGGATTTGAACCTGGATCATCCAGGTCTAAGTCCACCTCCCAAACCACTACACCACCCTGGCTCTCTAAATAGAGACATTAAGTCCCCTCTCAAGGTCAGGCAGAACCAATAGTGTATTCTGGGTCACCCTCATCTACCCACAGCGCATGGGGCCTACACCCTTGAGCCCCCGCACGAACCTGGTATCGATCCCCAGACACGATGAAGACAACTTCGAAATGCTCTCCTTTCTTCAGGGGCATGCTCTGGTGCTCCTCCTTGCCCCACCTTCCCCCCTGGAAGGTGTTTAAGACCACTTTGTCTTTGCCATCAAAACGGGGGTTGAAGTGCAGGGCGACATCACACCCATCGTGTGAGGCGCAGGCCAAGTTCACCACAAATCTGAAAGGGATGGAGATGAAAGAGGCAAGTAGGCTGAAGGCAATCAGCTGACTGCAGCGCTGACGCTTTCAAACTGTGGGTTGGGACCCACTTGATGTCTCCAGTGAAAACACAGATCAGATCACTAATTGCCTCAAGCCTGGAGGCGATTCCAAAATCAGAGAGCTGCTAACTGCCCTGCAAAGAGCAGAGCTCCTGCAGTTTGCAAGGCTGTGTAAAATATAGGGAGATAAATGTTTGAGCGTCTTTTTTCTGGTGTGTTTTATTCCAAGCCCATCAATGACAGGTAGTGGGGGGCAAGTGAAGATTGGGTCACATAACTCAGCCCTTCAAACCTTTAGGCTCCTCATCAGGGCTGCCTCATTATGAGAAATGGATCAAGTTTTGTGCAAATAAATAAAGATTTCTTCTAGATAACCTTTTTTTAAAAAACATCTCATAAAGTTAGGTGAGTTCTGATGGTGTCATTTTAAAAAGTGGGTCCCTTTGCTAAAAATTGTGAGAACCACTGCTTTAGAGATCTGGTCTGAGGGCATGTGACTCAGGGAAGATCTTAGAAGGTAGAAGAGGACTGATGAGGACTGCCAGAAGAGGCAAAACACAGTACTGGGCTCTTCTCCCCATAGGTAGGAGAAGCAAAATAAGGAGGTATGCTCCTTTTTTCTGAATTGACATAAAAATACATGGACAAAGGAAAGCTTTCAAATGATCTTGGAGCAAAAATGTGGGCTTCCATGAGTGTAATTCAGAGAGGTGGTGTGAAATCCTTGCTTACTCCCCCATCACCCAATGTAATTAAAAGGGTGTTTTATGAGCCCTTTACGGCTCAGGTCCGGGGTATTTGCGGGACCGCCTCCTTCCCTACAATCCTGCCTGTGCTCTTAGATCAACTGGGGGGGCCCTTTTGACTGTGCCGCCACCAAGAGATGTGAGAGGGGTGGCAGCCAGGAAGAGGGCCTTCTCAGTGGTGGCCCCCGAACTGTGGAATACCCTCCCCTTAGAACTGAGAACTGCTCCCTCGTTGCTAACGTTTCAGCGTGGACTGAAGACCTTTTTATTTCAAAAAGCTTTTAATTGTTGACAGGCTGGCTGGCGTTCTTGCTTCTTGCTTTTTATATGAAAATCCACGGGGTTTGTTTGGTTTTCGATTTTTTAATTATTGTAAATTGTTTTTAATGATTGTTTTTAATGTTGTATTTTTAAAATGTTTGTAAGCTGCCTTGTGTGCCCGTTGGGCAAAAAGGCAGGGTATAAATTAATAATAATAATAATAATAATAATAATAATAATAATAATAATAATTTACCTCTTGGTATGATGTGGCACTGTCCCCTGCACATATATAGACATCCCAGGGCGAAGTCCACCTGGGATGGGCTGGGAATAAGGGAGGGGCTGAAAGACAAAGGGGAAAAAATAAGAGACACTGAACTCCAAAATCCGTTCCAAAAACGTTGCACAATTATATTCTGAAAACGCGAACACCTTTCCACCTTCACAGAACTACGGGGTTTGCCACATTTTTGTGGGTGACGGTGACTGACATTGTCGGTCTCAGCATATTTATGCAGACACAAGTCACATTCTGCAGGATGAGGCTTACTCTCAGAAAAGTGTGTCCAGGAGTGTAGCCTAAAAAAGAGAGTGGCATCTTGGCAGCAATCAAATCCCTTTCCAGGGTGGGAAATAAAATCACTGACGCTGAGGGTTCTCTTTTCTTGAGGGCTCATAGCTTCAGATCTTCCTCTGCACAAGTCTTCCAAAAGGGTCTTCCTCATAGTGGAAGAGGATGCTGGAGCATGTGCAGAGTTGCTTTGTCTCATCATTAACAGTCCCTGGATACTTGAGGTTACAATAAGCCCTTATAGAACAGAGAGGAATGAGCTCAGAGCCCTCTTGGGGGCCAAGCAAAATCCATCTGTAGTCCAGCATTCAGTTTCGAAGTCCCTTCAAAAGGCACAGCCCTTCTCTCCAACCCACAGCTCCATTTTTAGGGCAAATGCTGAAGCATCTCAAAGGGGACCGTTTTGCCTTCATGAAAGTGGAGGATATGGTGTGGCCCCAAAGTTGGGGGGGGGCAGCATCTCATACAGCTCCTTATTTTGGGTACTCCTGCAGCTCTGCCACAAATAGGGAACTAATATTCATCTTGGGTAAATGGAATTGCACAGGTCTGAGTTTGAGAGCGTGTGGGACAAAAGGGACATCACGCTGCTGACCCAGGAAGGAAAAGGTTTGGCACCCCCAGATCCCCAGCACAGGGGCATGTGCATTTCAGAAACAATTGTTTGGTTCCTGTTTTGCCAGTGAATGCTTCTCACTGGGGAGGAACAACAGTTGGGAGAGCCATTGCCTTTGAAATTGATCAACCAACCTGCGCCACAAAAGCCTATTGACATGTTGCTTTGACTGGTGTTTTTGCCTGAAAACCTGCATACACCTCATTCTTAAAATCAGTGCAGGATCGGTGCCGCCAAGAACAGAGTATAGATCAAGCACCAGCTTGAGCAACAAGCAGCCAGCATCCAGCACACACACAGAGAACAAGAATTGTGTGTACACTCAAGCTCAGCCTATACAGGTGTTCAGGTGTATCCTTCAAGGGTACTGGGCATCTTTGACTTGATTCAGTAGTCCTTTGATTAATATATATATATATATATATATATATATATATATATATATATATATATATATATATATATATATATATATATAAAATAAAAATAAAATAAAATAAAATAAAATAATATATATATATATATATATACCTCCCATTCAGGAGAAATTCTTGCCCACCCTCTGCCACCCAAGTTCCCTGGGTCAAATGGAAATCTCTAGAAAACTTCTTGTTAATGATTACACCATCCCAGCAGGAAGCAGAGCTCAGGACAGGGTAGGGCCAACGTGGGCAAGCTGCCAACTGATAGAGGAAGATATTTGGCATCCTTACTGCCTTTTAGCATCAGTGCCAAGTTGCTGGGAGCCTTGGGGCATAGCCCGAAACTGGACACCGTGGTGGTCCCACCTGCTTCCTGGACACCAACACCAGTACCCAAGGGTTCAGGTATCCACCTGGCCAGGTGGGCCCTCTGATGGACATCAGCAAGGTCAGTGCCCAACCTGGCTGACCCGGATGCCACTGGCTGCAGTACTGGAACAGAGGCAGGTCAATGTTTTGGAAACGGTTGGCTGGTTCCCCTTATCAGATCTCTCCATGCAAAAGAGTAAAAGGGAAGTAAAAACTGGGTCTGGCTGGCCAGATCGGAATGCATAAGGTTGCTTGGCCACCGTTTATTGATATTGGTGCCGAAAGAGAAACACATTTCGTTCTAGTAGAGCAGAGTGTGCCAAGCTGGTGCGGTGCAGGGACTGGACTAAGGCCAGGGATACTTGAATTGGATTCCATACTCTTGACCCAGCTCAATGGGCGCTTTGAGACTAGACATTCACTCTCAGTCTGACCTACCTCACAGGGCTGTTGTGAGGCTAACTGGAGAGGAGGGGGATCACCTTCACTACCCTGGACTCCCTGGAGCAAGGCAGGTTAGAAATGAAACTAGGGTCCCCTCAAAAAGATTGTCTTGACTTTAAACTTCCGGCCACGCACAATAATGCAAGCCTTAGAATTCTTCGTCTAGCAGAATTGACCTGTTGCAAGCACTTTGCAAAGTGCAAAGCACAAACAAGGTTACTCACTAACACAACTATGTGACTGGTTCAGGTGGCTTTACAAGTCTAATTAAAGTGACACTTTAAGGGCCCCAAGAGGCTGTATTTACATCTCAAGAAGGTTTCTATGCAAAACACTTAGGTTAACGAGCTGTCACTATTACAATATTTTAATATGCTAATGTGACTCTTTGAGGAGTCAGGTGAATTTATTCCCTTACACCAGAGTGCAGAAAATCAAAGGAGGAAAGGGGAAGGTGAAGGGCGACTTACCGGGTTGTATGTCGGCATATAACCGGGTGCCGGGAGGTATGACATGGTGTTGGTCTCACTCCTGCAGTGGGTCACAAATTAATGAAGAAAAACGGGCTGCATCAACAGGGCACTTTTATAGTGTAAATCACAAAGGGGTGGAGCAGCTGGTGTGTGTGTGTGGGTCCACCCACCTGAGCAGGTAGAAAGGTCTCCCTGCTTACCTTCCGCATCCCGATCCCGGCCTCTCCCCATGGGCATAGTAGTGGAAAGTCCCCATGGAAAAAGTCCAAGGATTCAGGCCCCATTTTGTACACTCTGATGGTCTGAGCAAAGATCAGAGAAACTGGAAAGGTCAGCTGTAAGGCTACAGTGTGAGCAGCTGGCTTTTCTGTGCTGCTCCCATGCTCTTAACCACATCCCAGCAGGCAGGATCTACACCTGTGAAGCTTCTCCTGTTACCTGATCTCCATGCAAGAAAAAAGTGATATTTCTGCCTGCTAAGCTGCTGTTATCTGGCTGTCTCCCATCTAATTACTAACCAGGCTTGATCCTGCTTAGCTTCCAAGATCAGACAAAATCAGGCATGTGCAAGGTAACCGTTGCTATTGCTAAAGGTACAGGAAAAATGCAAAATGTTGGCAGGATAGAAGGGCAAGGCCAAAGGGCAGGATGGCTGCAGGGCAGACAGATCCATGGATGTGCTCAAGTTGAACACCAGAGAGCACAGCACTTCCCCATACTGGGTTTCTCAGACAAAGAGGCATCAGTCCTGACAACACAAGCACAGAAGCCTGGCTCCAGAGGCTTCAATGGTGTGGAACCACACACACACAAACACACACTTTGCATATTGCCCACAGTCTGCCAATTATTCTTCTTTCATACCAGCTGAGCTAACCCCTGGGTTTAGACCTTCTTCACCCCACCCCCACTGAAGAGGTGAGGGCACTCTGCACGAAAAATCCATTACGGGTTACAAGCCATGATGTGCATGTGCAACCTCCTGACTTTAGAAATGGGCTATGTCAGAATGCCAGATGCAAGGGAGGGCACCAGGATGAGGTCTCTTGTTATCTGGTGTGCTCCCTGGGGCATTTGGTGGGCCGCTGTGAGATACAGGAAGCTGGACTAGATGGGCCTATGGCCTGATCCAGTGGGGCTGTTCTTATGTTCTTAACTACAATTCCCAGGAAGCCTTGCAGGTCTCTTGTTATCTGGTGTGCTCCCTGGGGCATTTGGTGGGCTGCTGTGAGATACAGGAAGCTGGACTAGATGGGCCTATGGCCTGATCCAGTAGGGCTGTTCTTATGTTCTTAACTACAATTCCCAGAATGCCTTGCAGGTCTCTTGTTATCAGGAGTGCTCCCTGGGGCATTTGGTGGGGTGCTGTGAGATACAGGAAGCTGGACTAGATGGGCCTATGGCCTGATCCAGTAGGGCTGTTCTTATGTTCTTAACTACAATTCCCAGGAAGCCTTGCAGGTCTCTTGTTATCTGGTGTGCTCCCTGGGGCATTTGGTGGGCCGCTGTGAGATACAGGAAGCTGGACTAGTTGGGCCTATGGCCTGAGCCAGTGGGGCGGTTCTTATGTTCTTAACTACAATTCCCAGGAAGCCTTGCAGGTCTCTTGTTATCTGGTGTGCTCCCTGGGGCATTTGGTGGGCCGCTGTGAGATACAGGAAGCTGGACTAGATGGGCCTATGGCCTGATCCAGTGGGGCTGTTCTTATGCACTCTGAAGCTTGTTACATTCCTGGCTTGAGCACCAAGCAGAATAGTTGGCATGGCTCCAACTCTGAACTGGTCTTCTTCAAAAATAATTAATTGCTAATGGCTAATAATTGCTTCAACACCCACCGGCAGCAACCCTGCAAAGTGGGCCATATCTGGGGGTGGCAAGAACATCCTGCAGGAAATAGACACCATAAAACCCTAATGCTGTTGGCTCCCAGGGATCAAGAGGGGGGTAATAGATGGGCGTACTGTTTGCAGAGGCCGGCCCAGCCCAGCAAACGGAACTGTCAGCAAACAGCCCTGGAGCCTCTCCGCCCTGGGTTGGGGAATGAGTGTGTGCCTTGCTGGGTGAGGTTAATTCTGGGGGGGGGGGGAGAGAATGATGAGGGATGGGGCACTGTACAAACTGGGGCAGAAGCCAATATGGAGGTGCAGTGCAAGCAGAAAGGACAACAGAGGGAACGACCTAGACTCATAAATGGAGCCAACGCCCTGCCGGCTATGTTCTGGACTATGCACCTAGGTGGTGGCAGGGAGGGGGGGATGGCAGAGCCCAGGCCCCGAGGGCCCTTTCTGAGTGGGCAGAGGGAGGAAGGCAGACAGACAGAAGTTCACATGCCCACATAGCCGTCTCTTGCTCATGTATTAAACATGATGTCTTAATTATTGTTTAATGAGAGCCTGAGATATTTAGGTGGCCACAAGTGCTTGGCTGGGCTCCTGTTCTCCTGCTGTCTCTGTTAACATGCCCACGATTCTTGCAACTATTTATCACAGGGCTGCCAAACTTAAGGCCTGTGGGTTGGATGCGGCCCTTGGAAGTTCTTTATCTGCCCCCCAAGATAATCGGGCTCTCCTAGTGCTGCCTTTCAGCAGCGCCGCTTCTGTTGAGGCCTCACTTTGCAGTCCAACTCTCAGGTGCTGATCTGGGAAATGCCATCCCGGCAGACAGGGTGGCCCAAGTGATCATTGGGGTCTCCCCGGTCTTGAAAATATGATCGGCACATTTTCTCTTCTGTCACTTGCAGCTAATGAGTTTCGATGTGCTTATTTCTGCTCATTGTCTGCTTAATGACGCAGCAATGGACGGATGCTGAAACAGAGACGCCTGCGTTGGCTCGGTCATGTCGTGAGAATGGATGATGGCCGGATCCCAAAGGATCTCCTCTATGGAGAACTTGTGCAAGGAAAGCGCCCTACAGGTAGACCACAGCTGCGATACAAGGACATCTGCAAGAGAGATCTGAAGGCCTTAGGAGTGGACCTCAACAGGTGGGAAACCCTGGCCTCTGAGCCTGGAGGCAGGCTGTGCAGCATGGCCTCTCCCAGTTTGAAGAGACACTTGGCCAACAGACTGAGGCAAAGAGGCAAAGAAAGAAGGCCCATAGCCAGGAAGACAGACCAGGGACAGACTGCACTTGCTCCCGGTGTGGAAGGGACTGTCACTCCCGAATTGGCCTTTTCAGCCACATTAGATGCTATTCCAGAACAACTTTTCAGAGCGCGATACCAGAGTCTTTCAAGACTGAAGGTTGCCAACACAAATGGACGGAAAGAAGAGGACACTGCCTGCCAACCTGGGGCAACTGCCAGTCAGTATCACTGGTGGGCCAACCCTGTTAGGCAGTTTCTCACTGTAATCATGAGGACTAGAAACTTGAGAATTGAAGTTGGGATATCTAAAAGGCATCTCAATTCTGTTCTAGAAAGCACAAACGGTCTCTTGCACTGCTGCTCTCCTCCACGCACGCTGAAGTTTCTCCACTCCCAGCTCAACAAAAGCAGAACAAAACTGCCCTTTAGCCTTAACAGCTGGATCTTTATGACTGTTTGCTCAGCCTCAGTTATCAGCTGCCCACACAACCTGATTGCAATCTGCCTGGGGCCAGCGGGTGCTGGGATCCGCCCAAGCCTCTGCAAGACAGGGCAGGACCTCCAAGCCCCATGGATGGAGGCTGCCTGCTGGGGTACAGCCTCTTGCCTACTTTTGATGGGCATTGGAGGGTTACTGGCATGCAGCAGGGTGGGTTGAAGTGGGGAGGGAGGCCCTGTGTCAGTGGAGACTACTTTGGCCCTGTTCTGAAAGTGGGCTATTTCCAGACTTGGCTCATTCAAGACCCACCCCTGTGGCTACATTCAGACATCATGAAAAGCATCACACTGCCAAGAATATGCAGCTCAACAGCCTCAGCTCTGAATGGCTTCCATTTTCAAAGAGCTCAGGCAGAGAGAGAGGGAGAGGGAGACCTTCCCCATTACCTGCTCTCTGAGATTCCTGTAAATGGAGACGGGGGGGGGGGATTAAGCCAGGGTACTGCAGGTGAAACAGCCAGTGCAGTGAAGTGGTTAAACTTTCCCGTCAGACAGACTCCAGCGCTAATCCCTGCCCAGCCAGGAAGTGCACTGGGTGACCTTGGGCCAGAGCAGTTGCCTCTTCCTCCTGCTCTTCTCCTCGGCAACCACTGGTTTTATCTCTCCTGATCTCAGCTACCAAATGCAGGAAGTTGCAAGGAATGAGAAGCAGGGCTGGGGGATCCTGTGGGCCTGTGCAAGGAGTTGCAGCACTGGGTGTACAATGAAGTTTCTATGCTCTTCCTTTCTTTCTTTTTTTAAATTAAAGGGACAAGGCTCTAGCCCTTATGTTTGGGAAGACAGGAAGGAAGTGGGTTTGAGGCTTGATGAAGACGACCAAACATTCAAGGATCACATGACTCCTTGCTCCTTTGCCTGTAGCTACACAAGAGGAAGTTTAAGGTGCATAAAAAGTCACACTGAACCAGAGTCAGTGTTGACGTGGACCAGGGTTCTGGTGTATTTTTCCTTTCAGGTGTCCTGTGCCATCCAGCCACAATGACAGGAGAAGACCAACCTGTGTGACTGCAGGGAATGTGTAACCCAACACTGTGCACTGACTCAGAAGTAAACCAGGGCTGCTCACTCCCAGGCAATGCTGCAGAGGCCTGCAGCCTCAGTGGGGAGAGGCGTTTGCAGTTGTCTGTCTCTGTGCGTGGTTGTGTTTGCTTCTATGGTTTGCTTCCAGCCTCTTCTGAACAGCCAGGTGAACCAACACACACGCCCCAGAGCCCAATGACTACAAAGAAGCGTTTAATGGACAGAATCTCCTTTCCTTCTCACGGAGTGCTGAGAGTATTTAAAGCCTTTATTTGTCCTTCCATCACTAAGTCTCTCCTTTAGGAAAAAGCAACATTTTTTTAGCGCGGGCCTCTGCTCCCTTTCAAACACCAGCATCACAGCCCCCTTTCCCACAGTCAGAGTCCAGCTGTTGCAGGAAGCGCATGGCAGGGCCGCAGTCGTAAGGCACCTGAGGTCCGGTCCACCCTCCATGTGAGGCAGCGGGCCCGGCTGATGGCTCTCAGGGACGGCTGCTCGCCTCTTGGAGCATGCAGTGCGCCTACAGCTTGGAGTACACAACCTGCTTGGGAGTCTTCTTCTCCATGGCGGCCTGGACGGACTTGAGGATGTCCTCCGTCTGCAGCATGCTCATGTTCCAGGCAGCCTGAAGGACAGACCACACTGAGTCAGGGCTGGGGGGGAGCAACAAGCATGTGCCTCTCTGACTATGGGGCAGTCTTCCTGAAATAGTGCACTGGCTTTCTGCCTGACAGTCCCTTCTCTCTGCTCCCCTAACTTGAAGCATTCTTCCCTGTGACCTTTGCTCATTTGCCAGCACCACACTGAGCCCTCCAAAGAACTCCGGCTCTCTCCCAGAGTTCTGCCTTGCTGACCGCTCCTGAACAGCTGCATGCTTTAAAACCGACTTCTGCCAAGAAGGCTTCAACGTCATTTCCTCCGTGGGACCCCCCCCCCCAACACACACTGCTAAGCCTAAGTACATATAACTGCAACTGCACATACTCTGCCCCTGCTTGATTCTGCATTTCTTTCCCCTCCCCATTCTCTCTCTCTTCAGTCCATTTTCTAAATTGCAAGTCTCTCGGGGCAGAGACCTGGCCTCTCATTCTGTAGAAAGCACTAGGCACACAGATGGCACCATGCCACAGGGAAAGTCCAAAGAGCGGATGGCGAAGGGATGCATCTGGTCACACCTCTTGCCATCCGATAACAAGAAGTATAGTATTATAGTATATTTTTACTAATTAGCTACAGTACAGTGGTGCCTCGCAAGACGAATGCCTCGCGTAACGATAAACTCGCAAGACGAAAGCGTTTTGCGATTTTTTTGGTGACTCGCAAGACAAAGTTTTCTATGGCCATGCTTCGCAAGACAAATTTTTTCCCTTTTTTTTTTTGTTTGTTTGCAGTTTGCAGTGATGCCTCGCAAGACGAAATTTTCGCAATACGATACGACTCACGGAACGCATTAATTTCGTCTTGTGAGGCACCACTGTATTATTATAAGGGTGCTTCTAGCCCTCTTCAGTAGTCACTGGCAGATCCAACTTATAGGGCTCTTTTTAAGCCACCCATCCCAACAGCCATATCCATAGCCATGTGGCAATGAGTGAAAATGAGTCCATTTCTGCGCATCATTTTGGCCCGTTCACATCTGTCCACAGCATTCATGATCTGACGCCCATCCCGTTTCCCAAGCAGACACTTTCAACTCTTACTCAACATAAAGACCAAATTCTAGCTCTCATGATCGGACACAACTGCGAGCTGAATGCATGCAAGCATTAGCAACTGCAGGGAAGGAAATTATGGGCGCAATCCTTACCCACTTTCCAGCACCGATATAAGCACAATCCAGCTCTGAGGTAAGGGAACAAACATCCCCTTACTTTGAGGAGGCCTCCTTGAGTGCCACCCAACTGCAGGATGCAGCACATGCCCCATTGGCACCACTATGCCAGTGCTGGAAAGTTGGTTAGGATTTGGGCCTTTGTCTCCTTCTGGAAGGGGCGTGTTTTCTGATGGTCAGGAAGAACGGCTCTCCAACCAGTCCAGGGCTTCCTGTAACTAGACTTTGCTGGCTGTAAAGTGGGAAGGCACAACATTGATTCTACGGTGCAGGGATAACAAGGCTGAATGCGAACAGAGCCGAGATCAGCGAATGGGCCAAAGGTTCAACCAACATGTCCATATTGTTTTACCACCAATGAGTTGGCTCCCAAATTTGAGTTTTCAGCACCAGCAGAGGCAGACTTCAAGACGGGGGGGGGGGGGGAGTGGAGAGAAACCACCTTCACAAGGATCACTGACTCTGGAGGGTCCTTCCCAGACTCACTGCTTGAGACTCCTCACATTGCAGACAAGGCACCAAGTGGGTCCTCCACCCACTAGACCTGCCCACCACTCACCATGTGATGCAGGCCGTCAGGCACAGAGTGATCCCTGGAGTAGATGAGATTGACTTTGGAGCCCTGTACAGCAACTGGGCTCTTGCTGGCGATCTCGGCAGCCAACTCAAGGGCACCCTGCATCATGGCCTCCTTGTCCTGGAACACACGGCTGGGAAAAGGCAGGAAGGGGAGAGGTGCTGGATTAAGAACTTTTGGAGCCCTCCCCTGTGATTGCCCTTCCCTACTGCTTGCATTCTGTTTTGTGAAAGTTGCATGTAGCCACCATGACCAACAGCAACAAGAGACTTCTCCACCCCCCTGAATTTCTCTAGCCCAGCACTTCCCAAAGTGTGAGTTACAAGCCTAAGCACAGAGGGTTGCAATCTGGGCCCTGCACTGGTTTGGTTCAAAATAGGAGTCATTTCAGAAGCCCCATTATTTACTGGAGCCTCCAGAATTTTCCCCCAGCCTAGCGACCCACTCTGCAGGCCTCTGAGGGCCTCAAAAGCCTCCCTAAGCCACTTCTGGTTTACTTCCAAAAACTATATGAGGATTCTGAGGCTCACAGAGGCCTGTGGAATGGGTCACTGGGCCAGGAGAGGCCTCCAGCACTATCAGGAGCGTTGCGACCCACCACAGAGGATGAGATGGGTCACAGTGCCACAAAATTTGAGAACCCCTTCTCTAGCCCATTTCTAAAAGCATCCACTCTAGCGCTCACCCCTTTCAGCTAGTGTCAGGCAGCTGCACAAGTTAACAATGCTTATGTAGAGGAGCACTTCCTTTTCCCCCAGGCTACTGCCTGTCATGATCCCTCTTCGGTGTTCGGTCACTTCCCTCTCCTCGTAAGCAAAAAGTCCCGCTGCCCCATGCACTTTGCCCTTCCCTCCCAGGGAAGGATTCGGGTTCCTGCATCTTTCCTAGGCTTGTGATATCCATCTGGGCCGAGAGAACTGCTCATTTGGGATCAGGCCACGCCATTGATTTATGACACGGCTTTCGGGTTATTTGCTTTTCGATTTGCTCATCGCTCCTAATGCCAAATTTGCCTTTTCCAGGGCAAGGAAAGGCTATAAATGAAAGGAGCGGAGCCCAGCACTCTGCAAAAAGACATTGTGCCCCAAAGGGGAAGTTTTATTATCAGTCAATACGATCAAGGTCAGGGCAGGCTGTATGTTTAGAGCAGCCATTTTCAACCTTTTTCAGCTCACTGACAAGGCACTAAAGTTGTCAAGGCACTCTACTAGTTTTTAATTACATTACTATGTTACAAGATTTTGTACTACAAAATACAATTTGTACCACAAAATACAATTTGTACCACAAAATACAATTACATTACTATGTCCAAGATTTTGGACTGACAATCAGCCTGAAGAAAACACAGGTCATGGTTCAGGATGTGGACTCACCTCCATGCATTACAATCTCTGAGCATGAACTGGAGGTTGTCCATGACTTTGTGTACCTTGGCTCAACCATCTCCGACACTCTTTCTCTCGATACCGAGCTAAACAAGCGCATCGGTAAAGCAGCTACCACGTTTTCCAGACTCACAAAGAGAGTCTGGTCCAACAAGAAGCTGACGGAACATACCAAGATCCAGGTCTACAGAGCTTGCGTCCTGAGTACACTTCTGTACTGCAGCGAGTCATGGACTCTCCTCTCACAACAGGAGAGGAAACTGAGTGCTTTCCACACGCGCTGCCTCCGACGCATCCTCGGCATCACCTGGCAGGACAAAGTTCCAAACAACACAGTCCTGGAACGTGCTGGAATCCCTAGCATGTATTCACTGCTGAAACAGAGACGCCTGCGTTGGCTTGGTCATGTCGTGAGAATGGATGATGGCCGGATCCCAAAGGATCTCCTCTATGGAGAACTCGTGCAAGGAAAGCGCCCTACAGGTAGACCACAGCTGCGATACAAGGACATCTGCAAGAGGGATCTGAAGGCCTTAGGGATGGACCTCAACAAGTGGGAAACCCTGGCCTCTGAGCGGCCCGCTTGGAGGCAGGCTGTGCAGCATGGCCTTTCCCAGTTTGAAGAGACACTTGGCCAACAGTCTGAGGCTAAGAGGCAAAGAAGGAAGGCCCATAGCCAGGGAGACAGACCAGGGACAGACTGCACTTGCTCCCGGTGTGGAAGGGATTGTCACTCCCGGATTGGCCTTTTCAGCCACACTAGACGCTGTGCCAGAACCACCTTTCAGAGCGCGATACCATAGTCTTTCGAGACTGAAGGTTGCCAATACATACTATGTTACAATTAATTTAATTAATATAACTAAGGGCACAATCCTAACCAGGTCTACTCAGAAGTAAGTCCTATTTTGTTCAAAGGGGCTTACTCTCAGGAAAGTGTGGTTAGGATTGCAGCCTTAGATCATTACACAATGAAAGAAATTCCCAAGAAGCTTGGAGAGGGAGGTGTATGTGGTTTCTGGAAAGGATTTGAAGCAGGTCTGTTCAAACTGTTATCAATTGATATGCTCTGATATGCCAGGAGGTGTTGGCAAAGAGAGATGAGACTGAGCATACTGGAGAAACAGGGGGGTGAGGGGCAGTGAGGAGGTGTGGCCGAAACAAGTGCAGGATTCACTGGGGTGGGGGGAAGAGAGAGAGAGAGAGAGAATGGGAGGCAACTGGTTTTGAACTTTGGAAGGTGGGGAAGGGGGGCCAGAAAGAGGGGTTAACTGCAATTATGATGGGGGGCTGTGTGTGCAGGAGGGGAGGAGGCGGGGTGGGGGCAAAGAAAAGCATCACCTGCCTGCTCATGTATTCAGGAAAGAGTGCAACCAAGCCTCTGCATGTCTACTCAGAAGTAAGTTCCTTTATAGTCAATGGGGCTTACTCCTAGGTAAGTGTGGATGGGATTGTGGCCCAGCCAGGGGAGGCAACACCGACAGGGTCACTTTGGGGCACTGCAGGCAAGGAAAAGGGTCTCTCCAGGATCCTTGCCAGCTGCTTCTGGCTCCGACCTGCTCTCACCGCTCGCCCTCACTCCCTCCATGTTCCCACTCGCCAGGTTCTCTTCCAGGCTCCTCTGGCTGGCTGCCCAAGCAGCGCGCGGGGCAGGCACCAGCAACAGCAGGAGCGTCCAAGCCCCTGCACGGCTGCCCCTTTTTCTCCTGCTGCCGTGCGAGGCTCCAAGCAGCTGCTTCTCCCGCACGTGCAGCAGCAGCTGCCTGACGCCTTGGCCCCGCGGCACACCTGAGGCAGCCTCACGGCACACTAGTGTGCCGTGGCACAGTGGTTGAAAACTGCTGGTTTAGAGGCACGTGTACATACCTGACCAAGCCGCTGCTCTCAGCCTCTGGAGCCATCAGTTTCCTGGCAGTGAAAGCCAATTCATTCACCAAACTGGGAAGCAAAGAGCATTTCTCATTAATGCAGAAGGAAGGAGAGTTCATGGTTTTCTCTGGGGGGGAACAACGGCAACAAACAACAATTCAGTAGCCATGTCCACTGGCTTCCCACAGTCCTGGGTTGCAGGCATCGCATGGGGTCTCTTGTGATCAGGGTCTAGAGTCCCAAGATCCAGTTTCCCATATGCTGCCTCACTGCCTCTCTCAAGGCAGAAACACAGTTGCTCCTGCAGGCCAGGAAGGGCTGTGATTCTCCCCTTACAAGTCCACACTCATGCAGACAAGGAAGGGGACAGGCCCCAGAGCTGAGAGGAAGTCCAGCACTGACCTGCGATTCCCAATTATGTGTGGCAACCGTTGCAAAGCCCCAACATCTGCTGCAAGTCCAATGTCTACTTCCTGCAAGGGGAAAAGAGATGGGGGGGCGGAGGAAGAATGGGGAAGGAAAAAGGTCAGAGCTCTGTGGACTGACGTGGGTGATGGAGGAGACCACCAAGCCAGGCAGTCTTTTGGAAGCAAGGAAGGCAGCAAAACAACGCTCCTCTTGACACACACCTTCACCTGGAACCAGGCGTCCTGAGTGCAATAGCGGATGTCGCAGGCGGAGATGAGATTCACCCCTGCAAAGGGACGAAGCCAGCATTACTCTCTCCATAGAGAACCCCAAAGCTGAATTTTGGGGCAGGGAAAGATGTTCTCCCAATCCAGGGTAGTATCACAGGAATGCAGAATGCATCTCAGACCCAGAAACAGACTGGCTACGAATCTCCACTTACAAAAGCTCTTATAAAAGAGGGTTATAAAAAGCTCGGAGACCATGCGACCGGAAAAAGATGCCTGGGCAGGTCTACTCAGGAGTAGCTCCACCAACCTCAATGGGACCTGCTCCCCTGTAAGTTTGCATAGGATTGCAATCTAAATCAGTGGCAGCCTTTCTGAACTCCTTGGCTTCAGAGTGGGTGTGAAGGATAAGAACATTGTTTTGTACAGTGCTTATTTTGGATAACCTTCATTCAGAACTGCATCTTGTTGTGTTTTTTTTAAAAAAGTGATATATCTACCCACTCCGAATCACATTTATGTCCTGTCTGCCTCCCGCTTTGGAAGTCAGTGGGGGCACATGAGGGTGGGATTCTCAGGCTGCCTCCCATCCTGGCACTGACCAGCCAAACCCAACTTTGATCAGGTCCACCACAGCACCTGCATCAGGAGTGTGGTCTGATGGCACAAAGACATGCAGTTCTGTCCAGATCCTTTCAAAATGAGGATCGCAAGTGTCTTGGAATAATTAGTTGCTTTTATTAGCCCAATAGTGTCCCCTGCCGTTGGGCAGCATGCTTTGTGACAAGAGATGGAGTAGGAACCCAAACTGCACAAGACTGAAGCAACCTCAGGGAGAGTAGGGAGAAAGGCCTGGTTGCTCACACCTCTCTCAGTGTTGGTTAAAAGGCACCTGGCATCTTCAGCAAATGTCCCAGGTATGCCCCAGAGTCAGGTACTGAAGGAAGAGTAGGGGAAGCAAGAGAGAGAATTTGCCATGCACCACAAAAACACTCAGCTTGGGAGGGGAACACTGGAGAGGAAATGCCTCCAGCAGTGAGCCAGTCCCACCGCCTCTAGTTCTGCAATTTCCCCTTCCCCAGAGTCTGCTTTAGGGAGGGGGCGAAACAAAAGAGAAGATTGCCACATCGGATACAACGATGCTGCTGCCTCCACTTTCCTCCTGCCTTTTCTGTGCCCCTAGTCAAGAACCTTCAGGGGCCAAGGAGGGAGGGATCGACTTCAGGTCCTAGAATGCCAACTTTGGATCGGGACTGTCCAGCCCACCCTTAACACACACAAACACACCCCTACTGTAGTCAAGGAGATGGGGGAGAAAGAGACACTGGTGGGACATCCCTTCCTTCGTGTAATCGAGGGCAAGTTGCAAGGCTCACCTCCTCCGATGCAGGCGCCATGGACGGCAGCGATGACAGGCTTCGGGCACTAAAGACAGAGAAGAAAAAATGAGCTGCAGAAGAAACCTTTTTCTTGGGAGGGTGGCCCCAGCCCAGCTGCATCCCCGGCTCACCTTCTCCAGCACAGTGAAGGTCTCTTGGTAGTCCCGGATCTTCTTGCGGATGTTCCAAGACTTTCGGGCTACGTCATCCCCTTCCACCAACAGAAACTCACTTCCCATCTCCACCAGGTCGATGCCTGCAGAGGCCGTCACCAGAGCATGGGAAGAGTCAGAACTACCCCCCATCGCAAGACCCCAGCAACCACATCATGGAGGAATTCTCGGTCTAGAGACCAGTCACAGCCAAGACCGTTTTTAAAAAGGAAAAGAGGCCAAGGGCATGTTCACCTACTCCTGCCACAGGGAACTTCCTGGATGACAGACCCTTGAGGAGAATCACTTCTTACAGGGGCCAGACATGAGGATGATACAAGAACTTCACTCCCCTCCTTACTGTGATCTTCACGCACTGTCATCAAACCAGGAAGTGTGGGGCTTCCGGTTTCATTTACAAGGCCTGCGCATTTGCACTGAAGCCCCACACTTCCTGGCTTGACAGCAGTGTGCAAAGAGCACAGTAAGAGTTCTGGTTTGTTTTTTTATTGTAGCACAGAGGTGGTAGACATGAGGCAGTATTCTGGTTCATGCCACCCTGGTCCTGAGGGGGGAGAACCCTCCTTATAGCTACCCAGCTCCTCTCCGCCTACCTGCAGTGAATATTTTTCCAGCACCAGATATGACCACGGCGTGACACTCTGAGTCCTGAGCGATCTTGTTGAAGCATTCCACCATTTCTCTACAGCCAGGAAAAAACACACATACACACAAATGGTGAGAAGCCTGGGTGCACCTGCTGCCAACCTGAGAACAGACACTTGCGGACAGGAGAGGGAGCCCTGTCTCAGAACAGGCCTGCACAGGACTCACCCAGCAGGTCTCACAACCAACCACATCTTAGGCTGCACCTTGCTGAGATGACGACACAGTACATGATTGTGTGCAAGGTGTGAATTGGGGGGATTCCAGGCAGCTAAGGATGGCACACATGGTCCCCCTCTCTCCCCCTCTCTCACAGCTTTTTAGCCAAGCATACAGCCAAGCACATGCTGTAACCTTCAAACTACACACTGCTTATTTATATTCCTCTTGTTTTACACCCTGCTTTCCAGCCAAGATTGTAAACAGCTCTGGGCCAATCACAACCCACATGAAGGTATGTTCAGGACAAGCAGAGGTGTGTAGGACAATCTCTTCGGGTGAGACCGAGAGATGGGGACTGGTCCAAGGTGAGTGAGCTTGCAGATTTAAGTCCATGCGCCAACCATTACACCATGCTGCCTCTCACAATGGTCCTCGGGTGAGCTACTGCTCCTTTCTCTCTAGGCCTCCTCCCTTCTTGCCTGAACCTGCCCACCTCTATGTTCTGAAGCTGTGAAGCAACCAGGAGCAGCTATTACCCAAATACCTTTCTCGAGGTGCATAGCTAGGCATTGCTGGAGACAGAGAACAGGGAAAAGACATGCTGGCCTCAGTCAGCTATCCAGATACTATTCCCTCCAGCGCATAAGTGGATATTTTCTTGGTCCGGTGTAGGCTTCCCTCTCTGTAGGACCCAGCGCTGGGGCAAGCTTCGAATGACCGTAAAATGTGAAGGTTTTGCCAACACATTCCAATGTCTTGCTGTTCCGACAGCTCCACAGCTGTTATGTAAGACAGTGTTCAGTGCCACCTACCTCTGATTTTCAGCTTTTGTGGTGGCAACTCCCCAGGGAAGGTGGCCTTCTGTTTTTTACATAAATTATAATTCACAAGACACTTGGCCAACAGTCTGAGGCAAAGAGACAAAGAAGGAAGGCCCATAGTCAGGGAGACAGACCAGGGACAGACTGCACTTGCTCCCGGTGTGGAAGGGATTGTCGCTCCCGGATTGGCCTTTTCAGCCACACTAGACGCTGTGCCAGAACCACCTTTCAGAGCGCGATACCAGAGTCTTTCGAGACTGAAGGTTGCCAACAGTAATAATTCAGTTCTATAAAACTGACTTTTATAGCTTTAATATGAACCGCCCTGGGGGGACATTGGAGAGTGGCTACCAATGGCCTCCCAACCCTCGGACACCTCCCCACATCAGCACAAGCTGAAGATGTCTCTCAGCCCCTCTAAAGCAGTTGCCCCAACACACTGGCTCCAGAGGCCACTTGAACATTCCCATTACCTCCAGAAGGCGGCGTTCATGGCATTCCTCTTGTCTGGCCGGTTGAGTTCCACGTGCAACACTTTGTCTCGCACCCGTGCCAGCTTCAGGGTCTCATAGCTGTCCAAGTAGTCCCGCTTCTCCGGCTGCGACGCCATGAGCCTTAAGCCAAGCCTCGGCGTGTTATGGCGGGCCAGATCTAGGCACAGAAACCGATCATTACCAGCCACGGGCAAAGTCCTGCCCCACTTGCTTTGATGTGTAAAGATCTTGTGCAAGAGGAGAGAAAACAATTTTCCTCTTGAGCTTCTTTCAACGTTTGGGCATGCTGGTGACATTATTAAGGGGAGTGTAATGGGGGCCAAGAAGTCAGCTCAAACAGGGGGAAGGAGCAGGATACCAGGGGCAAAGGGGGGGAAGGGGAAGTGTGACTTAAAGCTGTGTTCTTCAACCTTTTTTGTGCCATGACCCAATAAGTAAATAAAGTATGATACTGGGGACCCACCATAGATCCTGCCCCCCCCCAGGGATCCTATCCCCCCATTCCCTGCCCCCATTATGCCCTCCCAGCACTTTTCACTGCAACCAATATTCTTATTGAAGAGGAAAAAAAGTTACCATGAAGCCTGGCACTAGTGAAAGCTCTTTTAGCACAATAGCTAAGAACCTGAGCAGGACTGGGACACCATCCCCTGGTACCTGAAGGGGTACACCAGATGCCTCCCTTTATCTCATAGTGCTCTAGTCCAGTGGTCTTCAACCCTTTCCCTTCCTGTAAGTAACCACAACCCCACAGCTGAGGTTTTGTGATCCCAGTGGGGTCCCAATCCCAGGGTTGAAGAACACTGACTTAAAGGGAGGGAGAAAGGGCTGTGGTTTCCTGGCAGAGCAGCCTCCCCCCCACTCACTTGCATGCAGAAGGGGACCTAGACTGGAATCCCCACCATGACTCCGGGTTAGAGGAGGGGGTTAGAGGAGCCTTGCCTGAAACTCTGGCCGGTCAGTGTTGGGAGCCCTACGCTGGGCTCAGTCCAAGGTCAGCCAAGTGGCAGCTTCCTAGGAGCCTGGGGGGGGTGCTTCTCCGGAGGGTGGTGGTACTGATTTAGGCTGCAGTCCTATCCACTTAGCTGGGAGTAAGCTCCATTGATTGTAATGGGACTTACTTCTGAGTAGACATGCATGGGATTGAGCTCTGAGGCTGCAATCCTAGCCACCCTTTCCTGGGAGTAAGCCCCACTGGACTCAATGGAACTTACTTCTGAGTAGACCTGCCTAGGACTGGGCTGTTCCTCCTCCTGTTACTTGGACTAAATGGGGGGAGAGAAGGGGGGGTCAGGGAGGGGGGCAGAGATGGGGAGGGGCAGCTGGGGTCAAAGGTCAGGGGTCAGCACAGCAGCCATGAAGGGGCCGGGGGAGAAGGGGGGCTGAAAGACCCTCACTCACGCCTGCTCAGCAGACCCCTCAGGAGGACTCCCGTCGCCATGACCGCTCGCCCCTTCCTCTGCCCCCTGCTCTCCCAAGCCCTGAGAGCCAGCGAGTTGGAGGGCTAGAGGGGAGGAGCCGCTGGGTCAGCCCACAGCCCCGTGACTCGATGGTTGCGGCGGCCATTTTGGGAAAGGGCAGGCAGTCCCTCAACAAAAATGGCCGCCCCAGAGCGGACGTACAACTGCGCTTGCTCACAACCCCCGCCCAGAGCCATAGAGATGGGCGCACTAGAGCAGCCCCACTTTCCCTTTACAGGCCACAGCCAAAGAGATGGGCGCACTAGAGCGGCCCCACTTTCCCTCCAGAGGGGCCACTGATAGCCCAGCTAGGGGTGGGCACTGGCCAATAGCACCTTGACAGCCAGGCACTGGCAGGGCTGGCGCCCCACGCAGGCAGCTGTCCTCTCCACACCTGTCTGGAGGCAGAAGAGGGAGCCAGGCTCCAGCCAGAGGCTCCCACTGGCTGCCACTAGGGCTGATGCGTAGGCAGGCCCCTGTGCTTAGGCCCCCCCTTGCAGGGACCCAGGCTGCACAAGGACCCACCACCCTGCCTGTGCTTCTATGACCCCACAGCAGTTTCAACCAGTGGCAATCACACCACTGGCGGTACAAGCAGCACGCCCAGACCGCACCTGCCTGGCAGCGACCAGCACCTAGAGAAGGCTCCACTCACAAGACAGTTCCAGTGTGTGCCCCCCCACCCACCCAAGCCTCGGACTGGTGTTACTGGCATTGCACCCGGCCTCCCCATCCAGCAGCAACTGGCAGTTACATCATCCTTCCGCTGGCACTTCCAACAGGGCGACCATGCAAAGTGGGGGGGACGGGGGACAACAACATACACTGAGTTACCCTACAGCAAATTTCCTCAACTGTGGGTCACAAACAAGTCTTTGAAACAAACAAACAAAAAACCATTGCAAGCCCCCTGCAGTTTGCAGAAGTAACTGGTTAGTTGGAATACTAACCTGTAGTATGAGGTCATCCTCGGGCCCCCCACATTAAAAATCTCACATTTCTCTATTTTTCTAGTAGTTGGCATGCTATAGCTCGTGTGCAAAACCCAGTTTCAGCCTTTTATCTAGGCTGGGAGTCCCTACCTGCAGATTTTATTCTCCAGTTCAGCCTTCTGGCTACCCTGCAATGACCATTAAGGTTAGGGGGAACAGTCCTTGAACTTCATTTATAGGGAGAATCCAGCAATCATACAGTGGGCCAAATAGTATTCGTGGTGCCAGTTGAGGGCTAGAAGTGACATTATTAACCAGATGTCAGCCATAAAGAAGCACTTTATTCTTACCTAGAAACTCAATAGCTCCAAATGACAGAAAATGTGCAAATCTGGTTCATGATCTCAAGATATTATAATTATCATGATGGGAGAGCCCAATTATAATGGGGGTCAGAAATATAGTTCCCAGGTACCACATTCACCCTACAGGCTTTATGTTTGACACCCATGGTTCCCCCCCCCCACACACACACAATATGTAAGGCCTCTAGTAGCAGTAACTTTGTCATTGTGCTACAGCACAACGAAATTTATGCACCTTTGCGATAAAGCATAATATACAATTTCAACAATCACACTCTACACACTCACCCACACATTCTATACAACATGCATCATAATATAAAAACAGTATAGTAGTTTAATAATGCCCAGGAGCATGGTAACAACTCTCTAGCAACCTCAGAAGCACAACAGCCCAAATAGTAAAGAAAATATTTTGTCTAGTGGGTTAAACCAGATTGTCATTTTTAGAAGTAGGTTCCGGTGCTAAAAAGTTTGGGAAGCACTGTTCTACACAGCAATTAAGCTTGAATACCTGGACTTGAGAGCACCACACTGTTCCACTGGGCCTGGCACCACTTTAGTACCCTCCTCCACTGTCACCCCCGCATGTTTTTAAGATTGCGCAGCCCCTTGTAGCAGTTTTCTCTTCTACCACTAAGGGTCATATATGCCAATGATGCCATAACACAACCACCAGAGTTTGTTTTCCAAACAGCTTTATTGAGGTGTGCCAAGGGCACAGGCAGCACATAGTATGAGTGGGAACAAACAAGTCACATGTACAACTGCTTTAAAATCAGATGTCCTCTGAACACCACGGGGCCTCTTCTTCCCACCTGACTGCTGCAGGCAGCTTCTACTCAAGCTTTTTCTTTTTTTAAAAAAAAGGAACACAGGGATGCTTTGCAAAAAAGCCACAAGGAAGGGGGGGAAAGTAAAGATGTTCTCCAACAGGAACCAAAAGAATTTACGAGGCATGCTGAGCAGTTGAGAAGCAGAGTTTCAGTGTGTAAGGATACGGCCCATCTAGAAGAGAAAACAAAAAAGATGAGGGTCCCATAAAAGTTTATTCTCATAAAGCAGAGATGAAATGGGTATGTGGTAAACCTCAGGGAGAGAGACAGGCCAAGACTCATTGCAATTGAGCAAACCAAGGGAAGCCTCCAATGCTCCCAAATGAGCCGCCAAGCTTGACATCCCCGCGCTCAACCTCCAAAGATTGTTTATTGTATTAGCTAATAGCCATCACAATAAGATAAAACATGTAAATCCAAAAATACATCAAGATACAAACAATGATAAAATGAGGTCAAAATCAAGCACAAAAGGCACCTGCACCCATCATATTAAGGAATCTCCTTTACAATCTACCACTATTTCCCCCAGGTAGTTGGCACGAATAGTTCTGGCAGCTTTGGCAAACAGCGCTACGCTATAAGTGACCAATGGGTCACAATGGGAAAGTAACCAACACAATTTCATGTGTGTTCTCCCCTTGAAGGGTAGCCAAAATAGGCTCCAAAAATCTTACCCTAGGATTTTGATAAAGCTGACAATGAAACAGGTAATGTACAATACCTTCAGTCTGTCCTGCTCCGCAAATACAAAGCCTCAAATGCCTGGGAATGGACATATATCTGCCATCTAGAACTGCAGTTGGCATAGTTTGAAAACACAGTTCAGTGAACACCTTTCTCAAGGAGGCAAAGGTAAGTGAATATAAATACTGCTCTCTTGAGTGACTTGGCTTCAGGAAACAGTACAACTGGGAAAAATTTGAAGATCTTACTATATCCAAATTAACAGTATTTATTAACAGTATTTATATACCGCTTTTCAACTGAAAGTTCACAAAGCGGTTTACTTTGTGAACCAAATCCTGATCATTCTCCAGTTTAAACATCCATTCCCTCAGCATTTGTTTTATTTCAGAAAAGACAAAGATGTCAGTAGGAAGAGCTTTACATTTTAGGAGCATTTGCACCAGAGTGGCCCAGCCTCCTCTTCTCCACTGCTCGGCCCCGCACTCAACCTACCCATGGACCAATTGGATGATGCCTGAGGCATCCTTGAGGCAAACCTAGTTCAGCACTACTGATGGCACCATGACACAAAGAGCAGGTGGTTCAGGAAGAAAACTTGTGGGTTCATCTACCCTCAAGCTCATTCTGATTTAGGCTATAAAGCTTCACAAGTTCAGGCCCAATTCCAAATAGACTACTATCAGCAGCAGTCCTGCTGCTTCCCCATCGAGGGGACCAGGTGGCAACACCATGGCCCCCACACTTTCCAGACACTGCTGTGGCAGCATCTGGGGTGCTAGGAGTTTGTAGTGCAGCCTCCCAGTAGCTGGTGGCAGCCAATTCTGAGGACAGGAATGCTCAGAGCAACGAGAACACAGACAGATCAGGAAACCAACCCTAAATGTGAACACAAAGCTTACTTGGATTTTTCATCTGATAATGGTTGAGGAATGCAAGAGTCTCCAGGGCATCCCCTTTGGTCTCCCACTCCAGCAAGCCGGAGGAGCTCCTTTCACCTGCAGAGACATTAACTGGTCAGATACGTCTCAGACCCTCCCCTCCCGTTTCTGAAAGAGGGAATTATGCTGGTATCGCAATGCAATATGGAAGTTTGTTCACTGTCTTGTAATGGAGAAGAGTCACACTCTAGCCTTGCCATGCAACATGTGTTGCTTGACTGTTAGCTGGTCTGAACAAGGTTAGGAAAGGGAGGCCCCACCCTGCTCTTATCATCATAGCTCTTCCACCTGCTGAAGCCTACCTGGCTCTATAATGCACATCAGACACAACCAATTTTACTAGACTTCAATCTCAGAGCAGTGTTCTCTCACACACACCCAACCACACAGGCACTGAGCACCATCTCTCAACCAGCCCAGCTGAGTAAGGCAGACCACCTCAGTTCATGCTTTAAATTGCAACTTGGAGATTGGGAAGCTGCAACATATACTTACTTTTCCCTGAAAACACCTTGACTGAAGTTGGTCTTTTTACCCCCAGTTCATCGCAAATCTGACAAGAGAAGACACATACGTGTAAGACGCTGCAATATTGTGATCAGCTTTGCAAGACTAGCTTCATTCTAAGCAGTTATCCCCTCCACATATGCCTGTTTGAGACAGCGAAGCCTGCACAAAGACTAATTCTTACTGAGCAAAAGGCCCTGAATTTATAATCCATTTCTGACAGAATCCTTCAGCACTGCTGCTTAGAGTCCCAGAGCCAGGCTGCCTCCATTATTGCGACTGTGTGGAGCCTGTGATCTGCTCCTCTTAAAGGTAGGACTCTTGCAGCACTCCACTCCTGGGCCCCACCCCCACAGCACTCAACAGAGCCAGATGCCAGACCAAGAGACCCGAGAGCTCACCTCATAGAAGTTGTCTTCTGTCACTTCCAGAGGAGCGTTAAAGAAGTGCAGCACATTGCTGGGGTGCTGGATCCGGTTCTTGGCTGCCTGCTCTGGGGTTGAGAACCTGTTGTTCCGAGAGCCACTGAAATCCTTGTAACTGCAGGACCCATCCTCGAGGCCATACGACTGGCCCGGCATGATAGCCTGTTGCTTGGACACACTGCAAGAAGCAGAAGTGAGGCCACGTCAGTACACGCACACCCCTTTGGAGGGTCAGCCTTCAAGACCATCAGCACGGCAGAGGCTTCCAATCTGGGGGAGGGGGGGTGCAGAGGAAAGTGTGTGGGGCAGTGGAAGACAGGCCTGCTCACCAGACGTTCAGCTTCTGATCAAACATGAAGTTATTGTTGAGGTGGGTGATGGCTCGGTCCACGGCATAACCGTCTACCATCTCCACCATGGCTGCTCCCGGCTTGCTTTTCATGAACTTCACCTTTCAGAAGAAAGACACATCTCCGCTTATACCCAAAAAGCAACATGGACAACCACACCTCTGTACTTCCTCAATAGCCTTCAACGTGCAGCGCCACAGGAACTAAGCTCAAGACTGCAACCTGCATTTCCAGGCTTTCCCTCCCTACAGATTCTGTGCCTGCCCCATTCCACTTTTCCTCCCTTACTCATTGGTAAGCTTATTGCTTCCAAGAACCAATTCTTTCCTGGCTTAGTTATCTTCTGGTCCTCAATTCAAAGTATGTAATAGTCTTAAGGCCTGCTCTGGATGGGGCTGCCTTACCATGAAGGACCCGGCTTACAGCTTGAGGGTAAGTGAGCCACACGTTGCCCTTGGAGAGCCAGCTGTGGCTTGGCGCTTTGTGATGCAGTCTGGCTGGTGTCCCCCCCGTTCTTGGAAAAGGCAGATATGGCCACTCTCACATGGCAGTAATCCACCCTATGGCTGGGCCCGCGCTTAGTTTCGGGCATAGTGCAAAGCACTCGTTACCTGTGGATTTTTAAATGACCACCTTGCCCCATAAGGCTGTTCTGATCAGGCATCAGAGGCCCTGCCCCAAATTCCTCTTCCTGTGAGGTTTTGGAGCTGCCCTGCCCTTTCGCCCATCACCCAAGAACTATGCCATGACTGGCACAACCCTCAGCTGCCTCGGCTCCCAACAACGCAGCAGCAACATGAAGCAGGTGCGCAACCAGCTTACCTTCTCCACGTTCCCATACAGGCAGAAGACATTGAAGACCCTCTCACAGTTCATCTTGGATTGGTCCAAGCCATACACCATCAGGACAGGGCTGTCAGCATGGGGGCCATATTCTGGGGGTGGGGGAGGAGGCGGTGGGTGCCCATACTGGGGCCCAAAGCGGCTTGGTCCCCGGTGGCGGCCACCCACAGGTGGACCCATTCGCCTTCCTTCGTAGTGTGGAGGGGGAGGCCCGTAACCTTCGTCGTGATAGTGTCCGTGGTAGCCACCATGCGGTCCTCCTGGGGGAAGGAAGAAAAAACCATCAGGAACCTAAAGAGGTGGGGCAGGACCATTCAGAGAGTCCACTACCCTGGAGGCTGCTGCACATGGTGGCCTTTTACCGTATTCAGCAGGATGGTCTCCAAGGAGAGGAGGCTGCCTCTGCCGCTTGTTAGGGTTGCCACCTGGCTCACCTGCCAAAAGGACACGGCTGTTAAGAAGGTAAAAGAACAACACAGGGCTTGTCTGTCTGGGGCATGCCTGGATGCTGGAAGGCCTTGCTTGGTCACAAGACCACCCCACTGCTCCTCAGTTAGGCTCCCTTGGAACCAGAGCTGCCTCCAAGCACTGTGAGGTGAGAGAGCTGGAAAGTCAACTTCTGCCAAGCATACAAAGACTTGTTTCCCAAGAAGACCCCCACCCCTTCCCATCCAGAGCTAGGAAGGGATGGGACAGCTCTGCAAGGAGGTACTTGCTCTGATCTTACTCAGAACAAACTCCTGATCCAACTACTTTTTCTTGGCCCACTTGTCATTTAAGCATTTGTCGCAAATTGCTATTTGGATAGCTCAGCCTTGACCAATTCAAAATGGCCACAGATTTGCATTTGCTCTCAGCAAGATCTCTGGGAGGCCAAAAAGCTCAAGATAATCTCAATGAAGCAAGGGTTTTTAAGAACTAGTTACAAAGACGACCCACTTGGGCCGGGGGAAGAAGCCACAGGACGGCGTGCAACTGCTCATCTGTCACCAAATAAGCACTATGAGTCTAAGTTCTACTAAAGGCAACAGGAGAAAGAAAAAGAAAAAACACTGCACCCCCCCCCCCACCTTAGCCCAGTAGAAATTAAGGACTACAAGACTGAGAAGAGAATAGCAGCAAAACAAAAAGACAGCAGTCATCCAGCTGGGACACGATTATGTACATGGCAGACTTTTATGCAATCCATACAATTTCATTTGGTTCTTACAAAAAAAATTAGAGGTGTTTTGTACAGTTTATTTCAACAACAGTCAGTACAAAGATTGAAAAGGGCTACTTACAGCAGGAGTACACAGTACAATGTCCATTGTCACATACATATTCTGCATTTCTCTTACCATTGGACGCTTCAACAGTGTAAGCACAGTTCTGAAAGATGGCGTCCCATCAAACATACACTGCGACCCTGCGTTACATGGTTTCAGAGTCAAAGTCAAGTCAAAGGCATGAAACGGATACAATTTTTTAAAAGTAAAAATTTTTGCTTAAATAAAAAGGGCTCACAGATGTTTTTGTCTTCAGATGGTATCAAGAAAAAGGACATAAAGGGTTTGTAATAATGAGTGTCCCTTCCGTGTTGCATCTCCTGAGTTTTGTCATGTGCTGTTAACAGGTTTTGGTGCTTCTGGCTCTGTGTAGGTCTCCCATGTGCGTGTCTCTCCTCTGTTAATGGATGGAGTGTGCCTTGGAGCGCGAGTGCCCCCCCGGAGCAGAAAGCACCCCCAGCCTCTAGGGAGCTGTGGGGCCTTGGTGTTTTGGTTTTTTGTCTGTCTCCGCTTGGCGCTGCAAAAAATGTTGGCAGCCGAGGACTGCTGGACATGGAGTGATAAACTGCTCTCCCAAACCAAAGCGTGTTGCTGTGGAGAGCATCCTATGTCTCGGAGGGCCTCTGAGATCTACTCCGGTCGCCGGTAAGAGCGCTGGTGCATTTTGTCTGAGACCCCTCTGGTCTGTGTTTTCCTAGTTTCTGTGTTACATTCTTGGGTTCAAGGTTTTTTTGGTTTGGTTTTTTTGGTCTGGTTTGAATTTGTAAGAATGTCGTGGCCTGGTGCGTCTTTCTCTCTCTCTCTGTCTCTCTCTTTGTGCTTGTAGATGTTTCTTGGATCACGGTGTTGTGTTCTTGATGTAAAAAATGAAGCTGCATTTCGGGTACGCTTAGGATGCTGCGTGTTCTCTCCAAGCAGAGCCTAGTGGAAGGATGGCTTTTTTCCTACACTGTGTGGTGTTTAGAGGGTGTGTAGCAGAAGGCACATCACAGGCAGTCTCAAAACTTCCACTGCAGAAGCATACGGTTCCCCCAAGGTCATGTGTGAAAGCACTGTTCAGAGCTGGGGAAAGGCCCGGCTAAGGCACCTCCTCTTTGCCCAGCGTTAAGGCAGGAGAGCCAGGAGGCGGCGGCTAACTGAACTGCACGGCCCTGTCAACTAGCCCCTGTCCATCTGCACATCTTCTAGTTATGTACCTTGGAGGAGAAAGTGAGTCATGTTCATGTCAAGTCATGTAATGCCATTGCTTGCTTGGCGATATCAAGGGGGAGGTGCCACCAAAGGTAACAGCCTCCTGTAGCTTCCAGTCGCCTCTACACCCACAGCCCAAATTTAGTCTCACTCCAGGCCTTAAGGATGCACCTACAGTAAATACCCACCCACTTCTGAACTGGTTTAATGCCACGGCTCCACCACCCGCACTGCACGTACGGCAAAAATGCTGCTCAGCACACCAGAGTCCCTTGCACACATGCTGCAGAAACGCAATGGGGCTCACATAGGTCCACAATGCCCCTCAGCTGACTGCAGACCATCCCTGCTTGCCACACTTACTTCCCTGGTCCTTTGACAGGGATGTCAGTCCCATTTGGCTGATGTTTCTCACCCTGAAGATGCCTGTGGGCAGCCTCCATAAGCAGATGCAGGGGGAGCCTTTTCCCTCACCAGCAGTCGCAGGGCTCTAGGCCACAACCAGGGTGCCAGCCGCACAAGCTGGCTCAGGCCTACTCCCTTCCTTTGGTTTCTCAGTCAAAGATGAGAGCTATTCCCTGGAGTGGTCAGATCAATAGCTAAAAACCATTTTATGCCACTCCTCGCAAAAGGATTTTAGTAAAGCCCACTCCTCACCCTGGGAAGCACACCCAACCTCTCAGTTCCACCCATCTAAGTACAAGCATGCTCTGAAGTTAAAATACGCACCCCTAATTCCCAATGCTTGTGTTCTAGTTCTCTAGGGCCAGTAATGGACTCAAAACCATCATACGACAGCGACAGTTTTCAATACTAGGCCTAAGATGTAAGATGTGTGTAAGATTTGTCATGGAGACAAGTCAGCAAAATGATGCCCCTCCCAACATTTTGCTTTGTGCGTGTCACTATCTAAACCCCGCACTGTTGCCTTGGCCCCTCAGACTATAAAGAGTCACTTATTAGTCCAATAGTACCTTTAAAAGAGGCCCAGAAACCCAAGCACTGTTGTGAGACCCTAGACGTATGTCCCAAGCCAGGCACCATGCTGGACAGCAGGCAAATGGCATTACATCACACAAAGAGCTATGAAGTGTGCTACTCAACGGGAGAGGCATGAGTTTGTGTGAGGCTTCAAAGCAGTCTAACAAGGTTACCTTGTCCACTGAGGTTGGGGTTGGTGTAATCCCACGTGTCCTGGTCATTCTTGAACACATTCAGGCGGGTAGGCTGGGGGGATAAAAAAAAAAAAAAAGAACCACACACACACAATGCAGATCTGAAAGAGACAAGTCAACCCTGAATACCAAGTCATGCCAGTGTTGAATTATGTGTTTATGCTCAATGGGCATCTGTGCCAGATCTGGGGTCCACGCAGCTCATTCTGCATGCAGATACCCCATATCAGCCCACAGCACCTAATAATCCCTTAATAAAGTAAATGATTTTTTGGCCAACACAAACATCGACGCTCAACGAATTTTTGCTGCATCTTTACTAGCAGCCTTCACATCAAGCTTGTGGCAACATGTTCCACAGATTAGTCACACACTATAAGCAGCAACTCCCTTAGCCTTGTGACTCAACACACAACTCAGGACCAGGGTGGCAGAGGCAGAACCCAAAATTCCAGCACTTCACTGGAAAGCTCTTCCATTTTTTGGCTTTCCCCCCACACGGAGCAAACAAGGCATGTACTGCTGTATCAGCTATGAAGACAGACCAGCAAGCTCGGAAATTCAACTGGTTATTTATCCCTCCTCTTCACAGAAGCAGGAATACTCTTGGTTGTATAATCTTGTGTCCAATTTCAAGCTCTTGGAACAGAAGTATGAAATGGAAGCTGCAGAGCACACCAAGAAACATGCTACTTACAGAATTCATGGTAGCAAGAAGAGCCTCACTTTCTGTGGGCACCTGCAGATTCAGTAAGCCAAGATGCATCGCAGACCTGCCACAGGCAGACACAACCAGACCCAGCACCACTCACCTTGGCATACTCAATCTTCAGAGTGCAGCAACCAGAGTAAATGTCAGCCCCATTCAGAGATGCCTTTGCTCGCTGAGCACTCTGCACCGAGTCAAATGTTCACAGCATTAAGGAACCTTCAGCAGCGTGTGGGGCAGATTTTTGGACATGAGAGAGTGATGCAACATTGAAGGACTGCAATTGGCTCTCTTATTAAACCCTTCCTGAAGGCTTTGAGGTCCCCCTCCCTCCCATTCAATGCAGGGAGCGTACCTTCAGACCAAACACACACTATCTGCACTGAGAAGGCATCTAGCTCCTTCTGGGGGCTGCTAGGTTCATAGGCAGAACCAGACTAAGAAACCTATCTCTATATTTTGCCAATGCCCAGTTTGCCCCAAGACTTAAACAGTCAAAACAGGCTTATATAAGTGAATATCTGCAAGCTTCCATGACTGCAGCAGACTATCCACAGCCAAGAAACTGTCTTTTAAAGGACTGGAAGATACCACCCACTCCAATTTCAAGTAGGAGGATGTCAACCCCTTTCCTTCAAGCTAATAATTCCTATTCTCCATTCACAAAGTGACTATTATTCTTGCCAAAAAGGCAGAGGGCCCAGTAAATCTCTCCTAGGCCATCAGCGGCTCCAACTGCATAACCAAAGACCAGTGTGGCTCAACACCTCCTGTTCATTTGATCATTGAACAGATAAAGGATATTCCACCATAGCCTGGACTCCATTCTTCCTGAAAATAACAATCCGCTGGACTGGGCCACAAGGGTTGCAGATGGTATACAGCACATCCTGAGGAAAGGTAAAGTAATAGATGAAAACCCCAAAAAACTTTTCCCTTGCTCAACCTCCTAGCAGCCCTAAAGACTATTTGTACCCCTTATTCAGGCACTGCTACAGTCTAGCCCAGGTGGCTTGGTGCTTTGGAGACTATGCCATTGCCATGTGACCAAGCAGGACATTTTGTGACATGGCTTCCTCAAGCACAACATGCTGACCACAATCTTTTTTTTTAGCACACTGCACCCTCAAGAAACACCTGCAACGCCACACACTCAAATGCACCTTCCTGGCTCAGCACCACTACACACCGTTGTGATGGAATAGATGGGGTTCAGGATGGTGAAGAGAAGCACGTTGTTGACTCCTCTGGAATCATCTGAGTCACCGGGTCGTGAAATCTTCTGGCTGGTGGAATAGTTGACAAAGGCCGGGTGCCCGGCAATGTAGATCTGGTTGTCTGCCGCATAGTTCACGGCATTGCAGGCTCCAAGGATATCCTCAAACTCCACCAGGGCCTGCCTCTTCTTGGGCATCACCACCACATAGCTAGGAGGGAAGCCACAGTACTGATGCTGCCCAGTCACCTTGCACAAAAGTGTCCGCAGCAGGACACTTAAACCACCCAAACTCCACAGATGCCGCAACTGCCCACTCCTAACCTGATAGGGCCAAATTCCTGCAGGGCCTCCACAAGATCAGCTTCCACAACACCATCAATCAGACCCCTGATGTGGACAACGGGAGAAGCAGCTGGCTTGTGGGGATCATCATAGTTCTCCTAACAGAAGATAAAGAAAGGCAATTAAGAACATGCTGCTGTTCCCATTTCATCCCCACTTTAGCCCCCTTCCCAAAAGTTAACCCTCTCGGTCATGGATATCTTGAAAAGGTACACACTTGCTAATGAGCAGGAACTACCCAAATCTATTCTGGGGGGAACCGGGCACTAAGAAACCTGCATATACTGGCTTGGTTCTTCCCGTTATCTTTCGACAATTCATTTCAAAAGTTCTCATGCCCAGATTTTTTGAGTACTATCAGCACTACCTTGACAGCTTCAGTGCTGCCTCCATTGTGGAGTTTGCACTGTCCTACCTGTCAAACAGGGATGCGCTTGCACACCCCCAACGTCACTGGGAAAGAGCCCACCCACCTGCATCTTGAAGACTGAGGGTGACCACCACATGCTGCAAGGTACTTTTACTTGCGGGCTTCAGGCAGCTAGAACTAGAGCAAGATCAGTCATCTTAACCTAGCCCTAAACATTTGGGGTGGAGTCAACTATAAAAGTACTTATGTCAGGCTCTCCATCTTGATACTCAAGAAGTAATATTGCCTCTATCCCCACAAACACAGCTTCTAAAAAAGAACCTGCAGCCATTTTCATCTCCTTGTGGCATTCACTACAAGTCTTCTTCAGCTTCATGTGTTCTGCAATTCACCTTTTCCAGATTCTAAGCTTCTCTGGGCAGGGTCCCGTTATCCTGCACTAAAAAGTAGTGTGTGCTTGAATGAAAAGATTCACCCCGCCTCCAACTGGCCCCTCTCCTCCTCATTTTCAAGAATGTGTTAAAGACTTTTAAGCTTATATCTATTTATCCTGCCAGTTTTAGTATTTTGCAGTGTTTGTGCAAATCTTGTTTGCTTCTTTATCGCTGCAACCCACTGTTTTTAAACAGAACCAAGACACAGAAGGACGCAAAGGTTCAAAGAGCTGCGCAAAATGTGGGACTCATTAAAAATGCCCACCACATGACATCTCCCTTCTTGGATCCTTGCAAGAAATTCCATTGGTTGTAATGGCAAGGCACTACGCTTGAGTCACCACAGCCAATGGAATGTCTCTTGCAAGTACCAAATGGTTTGCTGCACACCAGAAGACAGCAGGTGCCAAATCACTGTGGAAAGTTTTAGCTATTTCCACCCCCACATTCTGTAAACCTTAAAAAAAAATTTCTCTTTTAAAAAGCTACCCCCTTTTCCCTACTTTTACACAAAACCACCCCATTATGTTACTTCTCTACTCCACCTTTTCCCCCCTGCAGTGGAACTCGAGTGGCATGTGTCAAATTTGTGTAGTCTCCCTGCCAGGACACTGACCAGACCCCGGCTTAGCTTCCACAAGATGCCTGTATCATGTGCTTTTAGGCCATGCCCTGGAACCACTCAGATGAAACTGTTAAATATAACATGACTCTTGATGGCCTGTGAGGCACAAGTTACTGCCACCAGGGTGTCAGCACCCTGCATAGAAGCTCACCTGAGAACCCCCACATATGCATACTGATTTTGAGTTGTGTGACTGAAGAAATGCAAATGCATACACATGCACGGCTGCTCTTGTCCACAGCACCCCATTCTCAGAGCCCACACTTGCAGTCTACCACTTCCCATATACTATATTGACTGCTAATATTTGCATCTCTCCTATCCTGAAACTCAAGACTGGCATGCATGGGGGCTCCTGCCTAGTCATGCTTGCATCAGGTGCCCCACAGGCTATCTAGAATCATAGCATCATTTAACAGAAAGCTCCAAGGCGCATGCAACGCAGCCACCTTGTAGAAGCTGAGCAGGGCCCAGCCAACACCCTGGATGACACACCGCCAGGGGAATCCCCCACATGTGCTATGTTGAGTTGCACCATACCTTTGATTTCTACCTGAGAACCCATCTTGAGTGACACAATGGCAGAAGGGAAACAAGTGCGCACAAAGGCCTGGCAGTAGCCTTACTCCATATAGAGGCCATGCCCTTGGGATGCACTTCTTCCTCCTCGGTCCCATTTTCAGAACCCACCACTCCCTAGGCGCTCCTTGTTGGCTTCTTTCTAATCACAGTGTTACTAGAGCTCTCTATTCCTCTTCTCTCCCCATGATCCAAGGCCCAGGCCGCCATGCAGCCTTAGGGGTAGACCACTGCTGCTCCTGGAGATCATTTCAACCCCACTGAGAGCTGCGTGTGAGCACCACAGCCCAAGCTGCCATGCAGCTTTAGGGATAGACCACTTCTATACTTAAGAACCTAAGAAGAGCCCTACTGGATCAGGCCAAAGGCCCATCTGGTCCAGCTTCTTGTATCACAGTGGCCCACCAGGTGCCTCTGGGGGCACACAAAACTACAGACCTGCCTCCTGGTGCCCTTCCTCACATCTGGCACTGTGAGGTAGCCCTCTTCTAAGTAACTTACCTATGTAAGATACTTCGAATAGCTTACTTAGGTAAGTTACTTACTGAGGTAGCTCACCACTTGAAGGGTCTCCCTGCCCCACCAAGAGCTGAACAGGTGCACCAGCTCCAGGCCTTCATACAACTTGAGAAACAGGCTGCTGCTGCTCTTTGAAGCTCTACCTGCTCCTCCAAAAGCTGCAGCAAGGTGATCTGCATGTGCACCAGGGCCCGAGCCACCATACAGCTTTAGGGATAGACTGCTGCTGCTCCTGAAGGCTCCACCTGCCCCACCCAGAGCTGTATGCCTGCACCAGGGCCCACGCTGCCATACAGCTTCAGGAGGTAGACTGCCCCTACCCCTGGAGGCTCCACCTGCCCCACACAGAGCTGTACACGTGGCCAGGGCCCAGACAGCTATGCAGCTTGGGGGGGGGGAAGAGTTGACTGCTGCTGGAGGCTCCACCTGCCTCCCCTTTTAGGAGGTAGACTGCCCCTGCCCCTGGAGACTCCACCTGCCCCACACAGGGCTGTACACGTGGCTAGGGCCCAGACAGCCGTGCAGCTCCAGGGGGGTAGACTGCTGCTGCCCCTGGAGGCTCTGCTGCCGCCCAGGGCCCCCGCGGTCGCCTCTCCTCACCCCGCCTCCGCCGGCCCCCCCCGGGCCGTGGTCGGCGTTCTCGGTCTTCTGGCGCTTCGGGGCGCGGCCGCCCTCGGGCCCCCCGCCGTAGTAGCGCCCGGAGCCTCCGCCGCCGCCCCCGCCGCCCATCTTCACCATGTCCCCGCCGCGCCCGGAGCCGTCGCCGCTCTGCGAGCCGCGCCACCTCCGCCGCGACATGGCGCCCGCACTGCAGCCGAGCCCTCCTCGCTCCCTCCTTGGGCGCCGCGCGACTGGCCGCGCCCGCCGCCACTCAAGGGCGCCGCGGCGCTCATTGGGCGCGGCGCGCCCCTGCCCACCTGCGTCCCGCCCTCCGCCGCCATTGGACACGCGCCTCCCGCCCGCGGCCCTATTCGCCCGCGCGCCCGCTTATCAAGCCGTCCCCCGACTCCGGTTGGCTGAGAGCCGCACCCATCCGCCCGCCCCTTGCGCCCATTGGGCGAAGTTCCAGCCGGCGTCCCGCCTCCCCGCATTGCCTCTAGCAGAGCACCCCCCTTCTTCTTCAAAAAACCGTTGGCTCCACCAGGCTCTGCAGTTGCTCCTGTGATCTGATTGGCTGCCGTGAGCATCCGTCTTCAGAAGGCTGAATCTGATTGGCTCATGTTTCAAGAAGACGCCCTCCTTTCTACTCGTGCCTGTAAAGGGCTCATTGTCTCCCTGGGTTAATGCAATTGGTTGCCATTTGTGCTCGTCATCCTTTTGGCCTAAGCCCATTGGGCACAAGGCCGTCAGTCTTCAATTGAGAAATACGACCTCAAGGCTTTTTATTCGCCGCCCTTCCTCTCAGATTGAGCCAATGGAAACTCAAGAGTCATAAAATGAGACAGGGAAAGGCGGGATCTTTCAACAAGGGCCAATGCTATTCGCTAAACCAAATAAAACCCGCCCACTCCTCCTATATCCGACCAATGAGAAGACAGAAGCGCATGGGGCTTGCCGTGAACGTTGGCCCAAGGGAGCCAATGGGCTGGCCCAGGCAAAACAGGCTGCAACAAGGGCAGAGGCTCATGAGAGCTGCTCTGAACACTGGCCAAGGGAGCCAAGGGGCTTCTGGGCTGCTGCAAAGGATCATGGGAGCCGCTCTGAACACTGGCCAAGGGAGCCAAGGGGCTTCTGGGCTGCTGCAAAGGATCATGGGAGCCGCTCTGAACACTGGCCAAGGGAGCCAAGGGGCTTCTGGCCTGCTGCAAAGGATCATGGGAGCCGCTCTGAACACTGGCCAAGGGAGCCAAGGGGCTTCTGGTCTGCTGCAAAGGATCATGGGAGCCGCTCTGAACACTGGCCAAGGGAGCCAAGGGGCTTCTGGCCTGCTGCAAAGGATCATGGGAGCCGCTCTGAACACTGGCCAAGGGAGCCAAGGGGCTTCTGGGTTGCTGCAGAGGATTATGGGAACTGCCCTGAACACTGGCCAAGGGAGCCAAGGGGCTTCTGGGCTGGCTGGAATCCAACACAACCCGTTTCTGCCCAGCCCTCAGGTGTACACGTTGTATCCCTTTTGCATGTATGCAACATTGGGCAGAAATGGCGTAAGGTTAATGGGAACCACCCTGGAGCTTTTGATCAAGGGACTGAATAGGCTTCTGGGGTTGGCCAAGCTGTTGGTGAGGGCACAGATCAGGGCTAACACCCCCCTCTCAGGGTTCATAGGGAGCACACCAAAACATCAAATATAAGCAGAAAGTGAGCGGAAAGGGGAAGTTCTTAATGCATGTGTGAACGTGCCCTTGAGAGATTCTGCAGCTCCCAGCTGCTGAAGGTGGACCAGCCAAGTGCCAGTTCTGGAGAACCATGGGAAAGAAGCACTAGCAATGCCAGAGACAAGATGCTCTTGTACTGGCTGATCTTTCTTCACAAATCAGTCCTTGGTTTATGTGGCATTTGATATCTTTGCACACACTCCACTCTTCTGCCAAGGCTGGCTTCCAGAGCAGCTTAGTGTTAAAATCCATGTAAGGATTATTTGAAGGGGATTGTGGGCCTGGTCCTATCCAACTTTCCAGCACCGGTGCAACTGTAATGCAGCCCCAAGGTAAGGCAACAAATGCCTGTGTGATTGCCTCCCCACCACAGGATGCAGTGCATGCCCCATTGGCACAGCTGCACTGGCACTGGAAAATTGGATAGGATTGGGCCCTGTCCGTTGTTTCTCAGCCTTTGCACTTGATGGGTAAGACTGCAATCCTATCTGCGCTTTCCTGAGAGTAAGCCCCATTGAATGCAATAGGACTTACTTCTGAGTAGACATGCATAGGATTGTATTCTCAGTCAGGTTCCAGCCCCTTCCCTCCATAGAGAAGGGGCAGAGGCAGACGCAGATGGACCCTGATGATGGTTAAGATGGCCGCGCACCCTCCCCCCCCCCCGAAACCGACCCTTCCATTGATCTTTATACCCTGCAGAGGCAGTAGGAGGTGGGAAGCTTCTCTGTTCAGATGTGGATGGATGACCTTTGCCCCTCTGCAACTCTGGGTGCCGGGACAGCTGACACCAACAGATACTGTGTTTCCAGCTTCACTCCGCTGGGATTACAGAGATTGCTCAGCAGTTTAATATGGAGCAATTATCAGACACTCAAAGGGAATAGTCAGCAAAAGAGGCAGCACAGCCTGTTCTCCTATGGAGGCTATTTCAGGCATGAGTCCTCCCGTCTCTGCTGGGAGGATGACGAGGTTGCTGCTTCTCTCAAGGCTTCTCGGGAACTCAAAGGCAAGGGTGCTTAGGGTGGGAGTTCAGGTCCTGCAACAACTGTATTTCTCTGGCCCAGACTGCTGTTGAGGTGGCAAAGAATAGGTCCACTGGCAAGGCACTGCAGCTGAAAAGGTTCTGTTGCCAAACACCACCTGCCTCACCACAGAAGCCAGGAGCACCCAGAGAACAATGCTGATGTCTTGTGAGGAGAGCAGCCCAGCAAGAACCTGGGTCCTCAACAATGCACCATTTTCACAGTAGACCTCAGTCCTGAACATGCAAATCTTCTGACATTGTCAACTCAGACAGTCCGGCCTCACTGCAGCCCCTGCTGCAAATGTTGCACTTGCAACAGCTGGTGAAACTGGTTGGCACTATAACTGGTGCCAGGCACACATGGCTTTGATCAGGGAGCTGTGGGCACCGAGCGATGCTCCTTGAATAGTGGGGGGCGCTCTCATCTCCAACAGTGTTTTCAGTGGCACTAAACGGCACAGATGTATGGAAAACTCAAGCTAGAATGTAAGAATGAATGGAGTGGGGAAGGGGGGGAGCTGTTCTGATAACAGCTGCAGCCTCTTGCAGCTGTAGCCTGCCCTGTACAAGTGCAAGAACTCCTAAGCAACATGGGGAGAGAACCACCAAGCTCTCCACTCAATCTTTTGGCACTGCAACTCCAACCATCAGAGTTTCCACTGCTCTCTCTCTCTCTCTCTCTCTCACGCACACATGTCCCGCTCCTTGTCTGTGTGGGTGGCTCTTGAGTGTTTCAGTATCCTAGTTGGTGAATCCACAGTTATCCCTGTAGCAGGATTTGGGGTGGGAAGCCTGTGTCCTGCAGGCGTACCAACCCATACAGTGTGGACCACCAGGGCGTGTACAATATGTTCTTGGTTACATGCAGAATATTGGGACCATGCCTGGTATGAAAGCACCAGTATATTGAACTCACTGTTACCCAAACCTACGCTAACAGAAACATGACCCAGAGAGAGAGACAAGGCCCTCGTGAACTACGATGGGCACCAGCTTCTCCAAGCAGTGGCAGTTTGCTGGCATCACGGCGTCACTCCAGCTGTGGGTTTCACCTGGTTGAAGGCCACAGGCTCCTCAAAGATCAGGATTTCTGGCACGTTTCTCCTCCCTTTCACATAGGGGCCCCCTCCAAAAGTTCAAAGATTAGTCAACTGAGCAAATTCCATGTCAGGAAGGGCAGCGGTTAATGCTTTGATGGAGGGTGAAACATTAACTCTGGTTAATCGGTTAGCCTGCTTTTTTTCAGGGCAACTGACCTCTCAACAAACAGAGGAGTGCACAATTCAACTTGCTGTACGTAGGTTGGGGCAGCATTGCGCAGCTTCCACCCTACCCCAGACCTCTCCAAGTGGTGGCATTTCACTCCAGCATGAGCTTGGATTCACCTTTACCCGGTTGTGTTTTAATTTGGGACTGCTCATTGCACTGCATATATCTAATATATTTTACAGGTGTGTGTTCTATTATGTGTGTTTATTTCATCCCTTCACACATCCTCCAAAGGGTGCTATTTTTAATCCTCACACCAACCTGCTGTGACACTTCCATGAGAAAGCAGATCTGACTACCAGTGGTATAGCTAAGGGGGGGAGCCAAGGGGTCAATTGCCCCAGGTACCACACCTGAGGGGGTGCCTTCAGAGGCCATGCACAGCCTCTCCAAGCCTCAGAAGGTCTACCAGAGACCTTAGAAAGGCGCTTCTGGCTTCCTCTCCTCCTCCTACACCAGGCCTGGTTCCAGGTTTGTGTGGGCTGCAAATTCCCTTAGTAATAAAGCAGCAGGTTGGGGTGGTGGGAGAGATAATGTCTTTTGCACCTTGTTACACTCACCCACCCCCAGCCCTGGAGTCAGGTCCAAAGGTTTCCAGCCCAGTAGAAGCTGGCAACAAAGATGCTTTAAGGGCTGGAGGGAGAAAAAAAAAGCTGTCGGAGACAGACGTCTGTTTATTAGAAAAAACATAACTTTTCTCCCAAGACTATGATTCAGTTTCCATTAGACCTTGAGCCTCGACTGGCAACAGACACACGCTGGGTTTTGCAAGGAGCCTCCCCCGCCAAGGAGGAATGCTTCCAAGACAAAAGGGAGCTCGCAGGCGGGAAGCAGCCAGCGGGTTGGAGTGCCTGACATTTCAAGAGCTCCAACACACAGTTCGAGGAGAAATTAGGAAAAAAGGGGTTGAGCTGACGGTCCAAAGTGCAGAGTTCAACCCAGCGCCTGTGCTTGGTATGCATACAAGCTCATTGCCGGAATCATGAGGACTAGAATTTTTTTGTCTTTTAATTGACAGCCTCTGCCCTGGCTCACATTTACACTGTACAAGTGCAGCCTCCACCCACTCAAAGCTACAATGATTTCTGTTTCAGACAGAGCTGAAGAAGGCAGGGGGAACATAAATATCCAACTTTTTAGTTTTGTGCTGCTCACACTTGACCCTCTTTCAGGGAAACGACAGGAGCCCGACTGGGTGGTCAGCTTGTGTCCCTTTGAGGCCTGCCCAGGAAACACATTCTGTACCAGGCAGGCACCAGCGGAATGCGTTCAGCTAACACTTTTGTGGCTCTTTCAGGAGCAGGGTGATATCCACAGGCAAGGGTCCTTCTTTGCCAAATCAGACCAAAGGTCTTTCTAGTTTCCAACCTGGCCAACAGCGGGGCGGGGCAAACACTACCACACCACCAGCAATCAATCTGTAGAGGTATACTGCAGCTGAGTATGGAAGCTTCACATAGCTACAGCCTATTTGATTGACCGCCTTCCTAAGTTGGTCTGTTCGACTTTTGAAGACTGCTGAGTCCATGGTCATTCTCTCAAACTCCGGAGCAAATGCAAATTATGCAAGCACAGGCTGAAGAAGTACTCTTAGCTCTCCTAGATCTACTGTCCATCAATTTCTTTGGGTGACTTCAAATTCTAGCACTATGGGAAAAGGAGAAAAACTTTTCCCCATGATTTACTCACTCACACACACCTCTTAGTCATCTTTTTCTGAACTATGAAGCCCCCAACACCTTAAATTTTCCTCCAGGGCAGGGGTCTCCAAAACGTTCAGCACGAAGGCCACATCATATATTTTACCCATTTTCATGGGCTGAAAAAAGTTGGTTTTATGAATGGATGAATGAAATTTAAATGAATGAATTTTTACTTGGATCTTTTTTGTAATCAGCGTGCTATGATTCAGAACCAAAGAGAAATGTGACAATTACAAAGAAACAATATATAATGAATAAAAGTGTCAAACATTAGCAAATACTCAGACAAAAAAAGTTGTGGCAGGCCGAATAAAAACTTGTTACAGGCTGGATGTGGGCCCCGGGCTGTAATGTGGCAATCGCTGCTCTACACCTTTGAGGGGGACGTGTGCTTTTGAGAAGTGGAGATCTTATTTCACTTTTAAGACCAAGGAATGAGACAGCAAGGAAGAAACTCACTGAATATGTGGTGATCTTGAGGAGGAAGGGAACTGAAGATATGGCGTGTCTCTCTACTGCTGTGATTACTTGTCGGATGTCTGCACATGTAGGAGCATCAATTTGTATCTAGTAGGTCTTGGCCAAATGGATGCCATCTGCCTCTTATGCAGAACAAAGTGATTTAATGTTGGACTGAACCACATCTGAGTCCAGTGACAGTCATCACACCAGGAAAAAGGCAGCTTTCTCACACACACAGTTCCACCCTCTGCAGTGGTACAGTCCAGGAATCCTATAGCATATCACTGCATTCCACTGATTAGATAAAGTGGTTCCATGAGAAAACGACTCAGAATTCAAGTGAGCAACCACAGCAAGGACAAAATAAGGGAAAGGAAATAAGATTTTAAAGGAAGAATGTTTGGGATTTGGTAGCCACTTTAGTTCTCTGGCTGGGCTCCTTAAAACCGAGCAACAGGCAGAAATCTGGCTGGTGCAGCCCTTCTGAACAGGGAAATGAGGGGGAGCTTGGCCTGTGGAATTTCTGCCTGCCACACAGCTATTCAAGGCACAGGGGTTCTGCCAAGAAACCATGAGAGTAGCAGCCCCAATATAGTGCAAACAAGTGGCGTTAAGACCACCCACCCCTGTTGGGAATATAGTCCCACCCTCTGTTGCACCACAGCAGGCTGTGTTCTAAACTAGGTGCAGCTGGAAAGCCACACCCTCCTTGCACAACTCACAGGTGTCACATTCTGTTAGGTGTGGCCATTGGCAGGCCCCCAACACACACACACACACATTTTCTCCATGTCAGCTTGAAGCACAGGCGATTCATTTTTTGAGGACTGGCTAATTGCAAGGCACACACCCTCCATGACCAAGAACAAACACTAGCTTGCTGGGAAACAAGCAGCATGCTTTCACTAAAGTTCCCTTTAAGACTGGAGACCCCCAGATTTGGGGAGTTTAATTCTGCTGAGATGCACACAACAGGGCAGCCTTTTGGGATATCAGCTCTTTTCTCCACACCAGTGCTGCACAAAGGCCAGAAATGGGTGGGTTCCGTCCCCCCCCCCCAATTAACACACTTGAATCCCATGCAGACTCAGACCATCTTGCCCAATATTCAGGTTTCATTTATCTGTCATGAGGTGGACAGTTTTTCTCCCCCCCCCCCCCAGTACAAGAATGGGAGAGGCTGTGTTGTCTAGTGAAAATGATTTGCATGAGGTTTGGGACAAAGAAAATACTTCTGCACACGATGCACAGACAGCATATGGAATTCACTGCCACTGGATGAGGGGAGGGCCCATGAATTCATCCAATTGCCTTTTTAAAGTCATCATCTTAGTATGTGACAGTGAGCACCATTTAGTGTGGAATCTTCCTGGAAAGAAGGAGAGATTTGTTCCCACCAAGCCAAGGGAATGACACCCCTCCATGGACAATGGGGACAATGTCAAAAACATTAATGCTTCTTTGGGGCCAATGGCTCTCTACCTGCCCCACAGGAAAGGCAGGTGTGTGGCGGGGGAGTTATTTTAAAAGGTCTTCCCCCAGATTTCTTACTGATCCTGCCACCACTATCTTCCTCCTGCTGCAGCCATAAAGAACTCAGGGAGATACATAACCAGGGCAGGTCTACCCAGGAAGCCCCAACAAGAAACTCTAGCCACCCAGCTGCTTTCACTGCTCCTCCAGCCTCAAAAAAAGGAGAACAGGAAGTGTGGAGGATATCTTGCTTCTCCTTCAAGGCTGGTGGACAGCCAAAATGGCAAAAGCATTGTCTGTTCAGCCTCCAGGTCTAGTCTAGTCCCACCTGTACTTGTTCAGCAGCTCCATGGTGTTGTTCAATACTGATGCATTATTGGGATTTCTAGATTGTAAGGAGACTTCAGGCCAACAGGTGAGGCATCAATGCCTTATACCAGCCATTTTCAACCACTGTGACATGGTACACCAGTGGTCTGCAGGTGTGCCACAGGAGTTTGGGGGGGGGATCATTTATTAGTAGGGCCACTGGGGGATGTGAACCCCCCCACCAATAGCATGGTGTGCCTCGTCAATTGGCAAAAAGATTGATGGTATGCCTTGACAATTTTAGTACCTTGTCAGTGTGCCGTGAGATGGGACAGGTTGAAAATCACTGCCTTACACCAACAGAATAGAATCATACTGGAGCTGCGCGTTCATTCTCAGTTCCCCAAAATCTGATCAGATATTCTTCCCCAGCTGTTGCAGGAGGGCAGTGTGTGCAAGATTTAAAAATAAAGAAAGGAAGAACTACTCTAAAGGAGGTGCACTGGCTACCGCAATGAGAAACCGGAAATGAAACCAGTTCACACCAGCACATCCTGCAGCCGGTCTCCACCCCTAGCCAGGCTGAGCTGCCGCTGCCTTCACTGAAAAGGGAACCAAAAGATGACAAAAAAAACCCACACGCACACAAAATAAAAACACTCACTTTACAAACAGGTGAAGTCGGAGGGGGGGGCAGCCAAACCCCTTTCCCATGGCCCCAAAGGCAGAATCCAAGTTTTTCTGACTGAAAGGGAAACTATATCACTGGTTTAAAAAGAAAGGTGGGAACTCCACAGTCCTAACTCTTCAAGGGCAGAAATTAGTACTGAAAGTAGGGTGAGCATGGTGAGGTTTTATTTTGAAACACAACAAGCCTCTAGTCCTCAAGACTGGAGCATAAGGCAGAGAGGAATCAGAAGATGAGAGAGTAGCCAAGAAGGGCAGTGGGGGTGGACAGGAAAGAGGTGCAGCTCAGTGGGCCCACACACCCTGATTTCAGTGCAGGAGGTCCCAGCTTCACTCCTCAACGCGATTTCCAAGCGATCCTTTCCGACGATCCAGAAGTCATCACAAATGGATGCATTTTGCGAGGTGCAGTTTTACAGAGTCAAGATGCCAGCAGAGCAACTCTAACTAGACCAGACTGCAAAGCAGCCACCACTACAGATTCCAGGTGGCTGGGTTGTGGCAGAGACAGATGTTGTGTTACCCTGGCCCAGGAAGCAGCCCCTAAACCCTCACCACAAGGTGACAGTGGAGTGAGACAACATCTCCCACATTAGGATGGGAACCCTGGTGCACTCCTCCCTCAGGCTTCCATAGGCACCTGCTCTTGGCAGAAGAACAGTTGCCCACCCAACAAAAACTTGGGACATTTTAAAAAACATTCACTACACTGTATTTCCACAGTTGGGAAACTATAAGAAGAGCCCTGCTGGATCAGGCCAAAGGCCCATCTAGTTCCTGCATCTCTCAGTGGCCCAACAGATGCCTCAGGGAGCATACAAGACAAGATCCCTGTTGCAACTCCTTTGCCTTTGACATTCAGAGGTAGCCCACTTCTCACGGCTTGTAACCAGTGATGGACTTTTCCTCCCTAAAAACAGCCAGACCCCTTTTTAAAGGCATCTAAGCCAGATGCCATCACCACATCCTGTGGCTAGGAGTTCCACAGACTAATTATGCATTGGGAAAAGAAAATATATTTTCTTTTGTTTCTTCTAAAGCTACCCTGCATGTGCTCAATCTTGTCTGATCTTGGAAGCTAAGCAGGGTCAGGCCTGGTTAGTACTTGGATGGGAGACTGCCTGGGAATACTGGGTGCTGTAGGCTTATACCATAGTCTTGCGAGACTGAAGGTTGCCAACCAAGACCTGTTGAATTTCTGAATGTTGGTTGGGCAAGTATTAGGAACATGGTGGGGGGGAGGGAGCGAGGATCGGTGGCAACCAAGAACGATTGTGCACATGGCTCCTTATTTCAAGGGCCACATTTTGTGGCTGTATCCTGCAAATCTTAAAACCTCTGCTGCTTCCTCTCTCAAACCGGTGCCTTTTGTCCCATCCATCTTGAGTACTTCTCTGGGGTCACAAAGGCTTGTGGACTTGTACATTTGGGGAACTTATCGGCAAGGCTCACCCCTCAAGGAAATCACAAAAATGTGTATATATACAGTATGCATATTTAAAAAACACACTTCATTTTCATGAGAACTAGAAAGAAAAAAATCATTTATTTTTCTTTTTTAAAAAACAGTTCAGTGAAGTGAGCCCTTATTTGTAAAGACTTGGGGTTCCCCCCTTGCCCAGGCACCCATAACCACAAGAAAAAAATGTTTCACCCTCCCCACCCAAAACAAGGAAAAGATTCTAAAGAAATTCCAGCATTAAACGTACAGTACATTTGCATATGAAGGTCAGCATCTGATAAAACACACCCCATATATATATTTTTTTTTTCTAGCCAGGGAAGAAACAGAACATTTTCTTAAAAAAAATAATAAACCAAAATAACCCAGTGTATTCCAGTTTGCCAGCTGCAGACTTGCTTACAAAAAGTACCTTGTCTTCCCTTAAGTAACTTACTGAAGGCACAGAAGAGATCCAATTCTTTCCAACACTACCAAAGAGAGAAAGCACACCCATTTTGTTCAGTCGCGCATGCGCGATCTGGGAGTGACTGACAGTGATTGGAATCAATACACCGGCTAAACTAAAAGAGCCACTGAACATGGGGAAAAGAAAGATTAAGTGCCTCCGTGTGTACATTTTACATCCGCATATAACAACATCCTAGTCAGGATAACTGAAGTGCATTAGAGATCGAGCCTTGCAAGAAGCTCGGACCTTTGCCTGCAGACGGTGTGGTCCACCCAGGTCAGCCACCCTGTTGAGCTTCATAAGCCGCCACCTAGGCACGAGTGCTCCTTACTCTGGTGTAAGGTTCATGTGTCTAGGTGGCTCTTTTTGGCTAGGTTTCGCGCACGCACAGATCCGCAATGGGGGTGCAACTGTTGATCCTCTTTGACCCGTGTAAACAGCAAAGAAAGTGACCCCAAATAGAATTGTGGGACAATTTCTGAAAACTTCAGCTGAGCCACGGAAGCCCCGCAGAAGAAAATCATGTCTACGAGAGAGGAAAGGGCAGAGCACAGGCAAGGAAGGGTTTTTTTTATTTTTTGCTCAAATCCCCCGTCATACGGATTCTCAGCGACGTGCCTGTTGCAAGCATTTTGTGCTTTGCAAATGGGATTATCTTGGACGCCTAAGCAGATGGCCATCACCTGACTAATTCCCCTCCGTCTCAATGCGGCGACCGCCCAGGGAATCTGATCGCCCAATTCCCACAACACAAAGCAGACCTGCGGGAATGTCAGCAAGCACCTTGGGATCACAGGCAAAATTACTTCGGAAGTAAGAGGAAAAGATATTGGAGGAATGTTAACTTCTTTTTTTTAACTTCCCACCCCAGCCCCACAAAAACACAGTTTTAAACAGACAGTTTTAAACAGACAGTGACTTAACACAGTTAAGTCCAGCTTCTCTGGGGAAGAAGAAAGCCCTCTGCTTGGAATGGGCACACAGACCTGCCCTCCAACTTTTCATTCAGATTTCCAACACAGAATGAGCAAATTAAAGATTGGTCCACTTTTGAAGGAGTAAAAACTGGTTCCAATTTCTGGGCTGTTTCTGTTTTGCTAAGATTGGGGAGAAGATGTAGCCTGCAATCCTGCACCCACGATTTCTGGTTCCAGAGATTCAGGCAGGGGAGTTCACCTCCTGGAGGGTTGAGCCGGAAACAGAGGCAGGAACCCCCACCTTTGAGTTCCAAGTCTGAGAAAGGCACAGAGCAGATTGCTGCAGGCTGGCAGGCAGGCAGACAAGGGGAGGGCAAGGGTGTCACCAGAGCCAAGACCACAAAGGGTGACAAAAGAGTGAGAAGCCACAGGCCTGAAGCTTCAGGAGTCCAGTCACTTCTCCCTCCCCCCCCTTTGCTACAAGGGGGGAGGGAAGGAAGTGCATGCCTTGTGGGAGCTATGAGTCACGTTTTGTCAAAAGGAGAGCATGCCCAGGGTGTGGGGCCGCGGCAAGAACTGGGCCGGAGGGAGGGGGTGTGATTGCTCAGCCGGGACAGCCTGCACCACAAGACAGATCACCCACCACCTTTCCGCTGCAGGACTATCTGTGCTTCAAGGCACGAGGAGAGGAGAACTTCCCTCCCTCCTTTCCTCTTTGCAAGCTCAGTGCTGCTTTGGAAAGGGAGCCCTGCAGAGGCGGCTACCCAGGAGGGAATCAGCACCGACACCCATCTGCAAGCACTCCAAGGAAACCAAGATTAGAGTCCCTCTCCACCACCACCACCCCTCCCTGGCCTTGCAGTGGGGCAGCTTCAGACAAGGGGCAGCAATTTCTGGGATGTAGAAAAGGGGAGTACACCCCACTACCACAGCATAAGATTTTCTAGGCTCATCTTTCAGCAGATGACCTCTCTCTCTCTCTAGAACCCACTCCCATACCCACCCCAAAAGTCTCCCACTTTGGGACTTCCACACATTAAAAATGAATGCCGGTGGGGCCATGTGACTCCCAATGAGGAAACACATTCACATCATGAAAAAGGCAGGGTGCCCACGAACCAGAGGCAAGCTGGCTCTCCTGCAACTTCTGTTTGAGTAGGGGGCAGTCCCCCCCCCCCACCATCCTACTGAACGGTGGTGCCGTCGCAACAGGCAGAACTTTTGTTGTAGTCATCGCTCTGCTCAGATGGCAAAAGGATGACAGCCCAGATCTTGTGTTCCGAACAGAGGAGAGCTGGTTGTAACAGCAGCAGGCCTGGAACCAGACGTCTAACAAAGCTAGTCTGAGAGCAGGTTTTCTCTGCTTGGTGGGAGGAAAGAAGGACACACACAAATCCCTGAGTGCCAGCCAGGTTGAAAGACAGTGCTGGCTTGTAAAAGATGAAATTTGGGGTGGGCGGGCAGGTCTTTGCTTTGAGGGCCTTGAAAAGCATAACAGAAGACCTTCGGGTCAGGGATTCACAGGCCCAGGCCTCCAACCAGTGAAGAAAAGGGAAACAAAGCTTTAGTAAGAGCGGAAGAGGAAGTCAGGGCAAAAACCAACTCATCGTCACTCAGCTACTTCTCTGAAAAAAGTCACCTTGCAATCTGTGCTCAGATGATCTGGTGAAACCCAAACTTTGGCACATAGAAATTTGGGTTTCACCACATCATCTGCTATCACCTTTACTAATGAGATTTTGTTTTTAAAATCCACACCCAGCACTTGGAACTAGGACTGGCAAAGCCCGACACACACACACACACACACATTCCAGCCAGGAGAACTTGAGTTCCCAGGGTTGCAGACATGTCTTAACTGGATGAGTTCAGGTAGCAGCCAAGGGTAAAGGCTGGCATAAATGGCCAACCACCCTCCCACTAGGATGGTCAACCTATCAAGGCAGGATCAGATCGCTAGCCAAAGATGTGGTCCAGAGTAAGTCACAGCCATCAGTAAAAACAACCAGGGTGGATTGGAGTGGGAACGTTCCCCTCACTCCAAAGACGTTGTGTGAGGGGCAGCAGAATGAATATGGAGTTCAAAGCACTGGAAAGGAGAAAAAGCAGCCCCTGATGGATTTGGTCATGCCAGGAAGCCAGAGACTATGAAAGGCAGTTGTGGGACAGCCGCTTAGAAATGCAGGAAGCTTTATTACCTCTCTGAAAGTCCCACCTGCCTCTCCCCACTTCCCCACCGTGGTGGAAGCCTGTCACTTCTGAAAAGAAGAGCCTTCGCTCTTGGAAGAGCCAACCTCCACTCTGACTAAGGGCTTCTTCCATTCCACCCACCTTACAGTGGGGGAACAGGTTCGTCCAGGCTTGTACATCCTTGCCTATTCCGGGCAGGCCACCTTAGCAGGTTGAACAGGTCAAGAGAGGAGGAAGGGAAGGCGATGGGCGTTTCCCTGCAAAGGCATTCTGGGATGCAGACAGCAGGAGCCAGGCATTGCCACAATTGAACAAGGCCCATGCAAGGTGGCAAAAGGCTTCCAATGCCTTGGCCTCTCCACGCCCCCGACCCCTGCGTCAAACAGCATGCAAAACATGCAGACGGTGGTGTTCAAATGGGTCCCTTGAACCAAGGCATACAGGAGCCAGATCCAAAGATAAGGGTCTAGCACACAGGCAGAATTTTCCTCCCCTAAGACATCCAGAATGGAGGAGACAACTTGCCTTCTCCAAATAATCTCTCCACTCCAAACGGCCACTCAAGAAACTCCATGCAACCCATTTGCCCAGCCATCTCTTGAGAACAGCTCCTCTCCCAGGTCAGCACCACTGTTGAGTCATCACAGGTCAGAGAACCACAGGGCCGGGAAAGGTGGACCCAGCAGTCATTGGGAGCTTTCTTCTCTAAGGCCAGGGCTTTCTGCTCCTTGCCCCCTCCCCACATACTGCCGCTCCCATCAGCAAAAATCAAAAGGCACCTTACAGGATGCAGTTGGAAGCTTAAGTGGTCTTGTGGACAGCTCGCTTCTGACCCAGGCCATTGCCAGTTGCAAAAAAACCCCTCTCCACTCTCGCTAACAGCAAGGAGGAACCCCAGTGCACCAGATCAGATTTCAAAACCAGCTAAAAAAAAAATGTTGAGGGGAGGGGGAGATAAGAAGATAATATATGTTGTAGGATTCATTGGTTAGAGATTTTGTGTGTGCGGACATTATAGATATATATATATATAATATATATATATAGCCCTAGAATTATGATTTGTAGTTGGAAGTAAGCCACATTAAACCTTCATAAAGTCCTTCTCCCGACGTAGCGCACGATGGCTGGACATACCAATTCCTGTCCCTAATGCGCGTGAGCCCCAGTTTCTCTTGGATCTCATGGGGTTTCATGGCATCGGGGAGGTCCTGCTTATTTGCAAACACCAAGATGATTGCGTCGCGCATTTCCCGGTCATTGATGATACGGTGGAGTTCTTGCCGACCTTCATCGATCCGGTCGCGGTCAGCGCAGTCCACCACAAAAATCAACCCTTGGGTGCCGGTGTAGTAATGTCTCCAGAGAGGCCTGATCTTGTCCTGGCCTCCTACGTCCCAGACGTTGAACCGGACATTCTTGTAGGTCACCGTCTCCACGTTGAAGCCCACCGTGGGAATGGTCGTCACGGGCTGGCCCAGCTTGAGCTTGTAGAGGATGGTCGTCTTGCCGGCCGCATCCAGGCCCAGCATCAGGATCCTCATCTCTTTGTTGCCAAAGATCTTGGATAGCATTTTCCCCATGGCTGAGGGTGGGTACCACAGTCCATACAAGGCTGTCTGGGGTGGGAGGAGAGCAGGTGGGTTGGGGCAGAAGAACAAAAAAAATTACAATGTATAATTTGAATATCAACCCCCAGTTCACTACCCCAAGTCTGAGCACACATCACTGTCAGCATGAGGTGAGTAGGTGACACAATTACAGGCTGGCCTACTCAAAACAAGGACGCCATTTTGGGAGGGTCCCAATGGCAACCACCACGTGTGCTCCGGCCTACTTCTCGCCCCTTTTTCTCAACCAGCATTGGACTGCCTTTTCTGTTCTGGACCATCCCATCTCCACAACTTCTGCCACGCTGCTCCCAAGGGGTTCCCAGGCCCAACACACTGTGAACAGCCTTTTCTGGGCCCAAACAAACACAGCTGTTTGGGTGGTGTCCCCTGCCAGGCACCCAATTGCAGTTTGGACGCCAAGGGAACTCAAATCATGAGCCTGGTTGCCCGCGATGAGTAAGAATCTGTTTGATCACCCAGAGCTGCTCCTAATGCTGAGGGAGGGAACCGACAACCTGCCCTTGTTACTTCTCCTCCTCCTCATTCCCTTCATACGTCCAATAAGCCCCCACCTCTAGCAAGCAAGGAGAGCAAGTAGATGATGCCTCCATTTGCCCTCTCTCCATGGACAAGGGAGTGGTCAGTTCTGGTCCCAATCCTCGCCACTACCAAAGGGGAAGAGGGCATGAAGAAGGCAGGCCCATACCCTCAGGGGGGCATTTTCACAGCTGGGGAGGTGGCACTTCTTCAGTGGCACCAGGTGAGGGAACAGCGCTAGTGAGCCACCATAATGTGCTAATTCCTGCCCTGAGACAACCAAGAAATAAAGGCTGATGGGAACAGGGAGTCCATCATTTTCCATGGCCTTGATCAGGGGTGTCCAAAGTTTTTGGCAGGAGGGCCACATCATCTCTCTGACACTGTGTCGGGGGCCGGGGAAAAAAAGAATTAATTTACATTTAAAATTTGAATACATTTACATAAGTTTACATAAATGAATTTATTAAAGATGAACTTATATGAATGAATGAAGGTCTTGCAATAGCTCAAGGCCTATAAAAGGCCTTGCACAAAGCAAGGCTGGCCTTTCCTTTTGCTGCCTCTGCTGCATCACAGACATGAAACTGCAAGCAGTGGCAGGAGCCCTCATCCTACAGCTCACACAAGAGGTCAAACAGTTGCCCTCACGCTAAGAGTAGCTGCGTTGGGCCAGTGTGGGCTCCAACAAATCTCTAGAGGGCCAGAGGCTCATTGGAGACTGGGGGCTCCCTGAGGGCAGCATTGAGGGGCCTCAAGGGCTGCAAGTGGCCCCAGGGCCAGGGTTTGGGCACCCCTGGTCTTGATAGTTGGACTTCCAGATTTACACTCTGTGTGTTTGTGTGTGTGTGTGTGTTCCTTAAGGAAAGAGCAAGTGCCAATCAAAGAAACCAATGGAAAAATCCACAACTCTAATTCAGCAGTGTGCCATCCTTAACACACAAAAGGCTACAGCAAAGCCAGGTCATACAAAGTGAGGTTTTACTGAATTCAGATTTCCACACCACATCCACTGCATCCACAATCACAGGGTGGTAGCAGCTTCCAGGCGCAACCTAGAATTCTGTCAGTGAAACTCTGCTTGGTTTCCATTTCTGGGGCACTGTTCTTGCCTTTCCACCTCCCCCATCTCTATGGCTGCTCCTCCCCTGGGAACAGTCCCCCCACCACTGCCCTCTGTTTTCCAAACCACTTCCTCCTCTAACATCTTCAAGCCCCACCCTTCCTCAGCATGCGCTCACACTGATCTGCTCCTGGCTCCTCAGGTATCGGGTGCTGAGACCTCAGGCTGTCCGTGACATCTACGATTCAGAGGAGGCCTTCCCTGCAATGACAACAGGCTCAACACCTTGTACAGCGCCTGGCCCTGTGACAGCAGCCATGAGTCAGGCTGTGGTTACCATCTGCTACCACAAGCTAGAAAAATCTGAAGTCTACAGCAATACAATTGCTCATTTTGCAGAAGCAAGGAGCAATGCATCCCTTTCCAGAAAGGTACAGAGGCCCCACCTCGAGCCCTTGCTCTGGATGTTTTGCCAAGCATTGCCAATCCAATTTCAAGCCAATCCAGCTGGATAATCAGTCATGAGGTCTAGAAACTTGCTTTTAAAAAAAAGAACTTGCTATAAAACTCGATTTTAAAAAGGAAGCCAAGATTCACAAGGATGCTGCGAGCAGGACTTAAACTCCACACTTTCTCCAAGTTTACAAGGTTCTACAAATATAAGGAATGGAAACAGCATGTGTTTGTGGTTTGCAGTTGTCAAAGGAGGTCATGCACTAGATGAGGACCCAGAGATCTTGCTTCAAGACAATTCTCCTTGCAGGATCTTGGGAGAAGTACAGGGATGGATCCATTTGGAAAAAAAGTGAATCCTCATAACTGCATAGCCCTTAAAGGGAAAGGACTGCTGCAATATTTTTTTTAAAGCTTTCCAAACAGGACAGTGTCCCTCATCCATGCACCCCTGTCCAAAATCCAAACTCACCTTTTATGCAGAAGAGGAAGAGGTGCCAGTACTAAAAAGGAATCCATGACCTTCTTTGAAAACCATACTCCAACATGGCTGGGTGCCCTGCCAGCTTAGGCAGCAGGAAAATCCACATTATCCCTTCTTCTACTATACTTGACTAGACATTGTAATTCTGCTTGCCCTCACAGCCATCTTGTAATTTCACTATCATGCCCATTTTACGGACAAGCATACTGAGGCTAGAAGACAACGGGTGCAATTCACAAAATGTCAGGGTCATGAAAATCTTGTTGATTTCAGAGGACTTTGATGTCTTTTGCTTTCTCCAAACTGTGGTCAGTGACCACATGCAAGGTCTCCAAGCAATTCCACAGCAGGACTTGAACCCCAGCTTTCCCTAAGAGAGGAAATAACTGGGGGGGGGCACTACAAAATCTGGCCTCACTTTTGCTATCCCTGGATAAGTAGGGCATGTTGGGAATACTCTCCCAAAGATCCCTGAAAAAGATGGTCATGCAAAGCTGAACCTCCCTCCACCCTACGTTCTACAGGAAACAGGGTCATGATTATGTGGGGTTCTCTGGCTCTCACAAACACCCTATGATGAAAATAAGGCCAGGAGACAACTTCTCTAAAACCAGTGAGCTGCCTGAATATGACAGGATTTGAATCCAGGTCTGTAAGGTCAAAACCTCTCATCTATCCCAAAGCGGCAGGGTCCCCTTATACTCTCCACCGTAGCTTTTCAAACACACTCAGCAGGTTATTCACGCCCTCTCATTCAGAGGGATTTGTAAAGGCTTCAGATTCCTAGCCTCTTTCAACAACTAGCCTGGAGAGAAGTTACACCTGCAAGAGAGAGAGAGAAAGAGAGTGACCTTCCATCTCCCTCCCTCTCACACGTGGGAGCCACAGCACAGAAGGGATCAGGGCCACCGTTCTGAAGGTCAGCACTCAAGAACAGCAAACACCCGCCATTCCTAGGTCACCTGATTCCCAAGGCGCAATACATTTCCGAGTGGGAGTTTTGCTTCCAAAGTCAGAACACTAGCAGTTGGACAAGTTGCAAATCCTGGGCGGTGGCAGAGGGCCGCAAGGGGGGGGGGAGAGAAGAGAAACGCTGCCATTGTAATTTCCGATCTCCACCCACGCCGTTGCCAACGTGGTTTGAAAAAGATATGACCCACTCTTACCCCCTTCCTGGGGAGACCTCAGTGCCACCAAACCACACACTCCAGGTGCGAGAAGATATTTTAGTCCAAAGTTAAGAATGGCGGGAGGGAGGAGGGCTGTGTGTGGAAAAAGAGAAGAAGGCACTGCGGAAAGTTAGCTGAAGTTGTGTTGCACAAGTGACAACATTCACAAGTTTTGCTGACGCACCATCAGGGCCGCACCATCTCACCAGCACGTTGGAGACTGACAAACCCAGATTGCTGGAAGGCGACCAAGCCTTTCAAGGGCTCACACCAGCCAGGAACTGGAGAGCACCAAAAATGAGACCTCGGTTCCACTCTTCCAAAATGGCAACCTCCAAGAAGCTTCCTTTCCTCTTTTCTTGGCAGCCTGAAGCGGAATCACCCACACCGGAATGGAAACATTCTTGCTTTGCTTCCACACCAATCTCCCCTCTGCCTGGCAAAGGCACAAATCCACCTCGCTGCCCTCCCCCAGCCCCATCGCTGCTCCAGAAGTGGGTCAAACAGATCTGGTTGCAAAAGGGTGGGGGAGAGGGAAGCCCAACGGCCCAAGCAGCAGAACCAGGGTCTGCGCCTTCTCGGAGTTGCCCAGGGCTAGCAAGCAGCTGTAATAACAGGAAAGGGGGGGGGGTCCAGATGATCTGGGGCCAGGTCCCTGGAGGGTGGGGGGGGAAGGGTGGTGCTCTTCTCCCCCCCTCCCCAGGGAAATCTTCAGGGAATTTCCAGGTTTTTGGTCACACCACCACTGCAGCCCCCTGGAAGTTTTTTTTTTTGGGGGGGGGGGGTTTACACTCCCATCTCAGAACCAAAACTTTTTGAAGGAGGTGGGGAATCAGAAGCACAGATCTTCCCAGACTGGGAAACAAGACTGGACTCCCCCCCCCATGACCCCCCACTTCTCTCCCCCACCCACCTCCGCACCAAGTGGGTCCGCGCACAGCCTCCGGAAACTGAACACGCGCCTGCCGCTCCAGCACTGGGCAGGGCTCCTTCAGTTCAAACCCCGCAGATCCCTCCCCTCCGTCCGAAGCGAGAGGCAGGCGGGCAGGGATCGAGCGCCGGAAAGGGGGGGCAGAGAGTGCCGAGCGGGCGCCGCCTCGGGGCTCCCGATCGCCCCCCAAGACTCCCGAACCAGCACCTGGAGAGCAGGCAGGCAGCAGCTTCGTCCCAGGCCCCGATCCCCACCGCACTCACCCCGGAGGAGCTCGATCTGGTCGCGCCCAGCCGCACTTACTCCGCGGCCAGCATGCCCAGAGTGGAAATCAATGGACCTCTCCGCAAATGAATGAGAAGCTGGCCCGGGGAGGGGGGGGGCAAAGCCACGGCACTGGCCCCTCCTCCGCCTTCTGTCAAAGTTGCAGAGGGGAGGAAAGGCGGGAGGAGGAGCCCCTCCCCACCCCACCCAGCCAGCCAGCCACCCTCCCCCCCCCAACGCTGCGCGCCTGAAGCCCAGGGAGGTGATCGCGCGTAAAGGCGCATTCATTCATGCCGTGGCGAGCGCAGGCGGAGCCCGGGTTGCCTGGCGCTTTCCCCACTGCCACACGTGAACGCCCCGCCGGATCCTCCCAGGCACGTTTACTCAGGAGCCAGTCCCGGGGGGGGCACAGGATCTGGATCCACATGCCCAGAGAGCCCCCCTTAAGGAGACCCCCTCTCCCTCCACAAGCCTAGAGAGCCACCTCTTAAGGAGACCCCCGCTCCTTTTCCCTCCACATGCCCAGGGAGCCCCCCCCTTAAGGAGACCCCCACTCCCTCTCCCTCCACAAGCCCCGAGAGCCACCTCTTCAGGGGACCCCCTCTTCTTCTCCCTCCACACGCCCAGAGAGCCCCCCCTTAGGGAGACCTCCACTCCATCTTCCTCTTCCAGAGAGCCCGCCCCGCTCTCTCTCCCTCCCGGGGCGCCAGGAGAGACTCACCTTGGCGAGATCGCAGGACGCGCGCCCCGAGGAAGCCCCTCTCCTTCGGCTGGGCGGGGGAGCGCAGGAGATCAAAGGCGAGCGCAGGAGATCAAAGGCCGGCGGCCACGCCCCTTTCGAATGTTGGAAAAGTTGCGCGACAAAGGCTCGCGCCCGCCGCTGCCTCAACGTTCCATCCAGCCGCTGCCCGGCTCGCCTCTGCTGCTCCTTCCTCCTCCGGCTGCAAAGTCATCCGCAGCTTCCTCTCCTCCTCCTCCTCCTCCTGCTGCCACCCCCAGCCGGCCCCCTCCCCTGGCAAGCCTTTGGGGTGCTGCTGGCGGTGGGCGAGCCTGCCTGCCTGTGCGCAGCAGCCCAGGACGGGGGAAGCCCTCCGCAAGGGGATCTCCCTTCTCAGACCCCCCCCTCCCCCCGTGGCTTGCAACCTGTCCCGGAATAGGAAAGGGCGCGGACGGAGGGGAGGGAGAGAGAAAAAGACTTCTCCTTCCCCTCCCTCCGGGCGACAGCGCGCATGCTCCTCCAGGTCCCTTAAAGGAGCAGCACAGACTTGGCCGCTCCCCTCCCCCCCTCCCGCGGAGTCGTGGTTGGACTTGTCAGTTGGGGAGGAGAAAAGTCACATCGCCCACATTCTGGAAGAACCTGCCCCTCCTGCTGTGTCTTTGGCCCAGCAGAGGTCCAGCTGGGGAAGCGTAGCCTTGCCGTGGGGCCGGCCCGCTCAGGAGGCCAACTGAGGCCATCGCTTCAGGGCGGCTTCCAGTGGCGTGGCGAGAGGGGGTGCAAGGGTAGCAATCGCACTGGGCTGCCGGCTGCCCAAGGGCAACCATTTGGTCACCCACCCATGCAGTTGCCACCCCCCCCCCCCACGATTGCTGCTCGCGCATCTTGCAAAAAGTACCCGAAAGAGCAACACACTTTGCAAAAGATCACTTTGCAAGGGATCGAAGTCTCTGGCCGCTTCCTCCAGGGACAACCAGAGGGCTTGGGGGGGCAAGCAGGAGGTGGCATTTTTATTTTTCAATTTTTGAAACAAAACCATGGGTGTGACATCACACCTGGAAGTGATGTCACTTCCAGGTGTGATGTGGGGGGGGCATCATTTTTAACTTTGGCCCAGGCTCCAGGGTGGCTAGGTGCATGACTGCCCACCTCCATGCCTCCACTTCTCCTTCTCCCACTGCCTGGATTGTAAAAGGAAGTGCAGAAGAGGGGAGTAGCAGACACTCTAGCCCACCACTCTCCTCTCCTCCATGTTTCTACTTCCCCTCCGTCTTCCTTTTCCAGTATAGGGAGGGAGAGAAGCAAAGGCTGTCACAGCATCAAGTAAGGGGGAAGTATTTGGCACACTACATCAGGTGCTGGAAGGAAGGCTGGCCCTGTCTAGTAGGAATGCCTAGCTGCTTATGTCCCTCCCCCATCCCATCACCTGGTTAGTGGTATAGCTAAGGTGGGGCTGGGGTGCAGGGCCCCAGGTACCACACCTTGGGGTGTCAAGCAAGGGGTACCATCTTCTTTCGCACCCCCTTTCGTGGGCACGTGGAGGAGTTGTGTGCTGCTCTGAGCAGCCAATGGCTTTTTCCCCCTTCAATTATTTCTGGGTCAGGCACTTCCAGGGGTGATGTCATGAGTCACAGCCTTGGGTGCTAGAGGGGCCAGCTACACCACTGCACCTTGGCTTCCTTTCTTCCAGCACCTCACACACAAAAATAAAGTCTTGTTTGTAACACCCCAATCATCAAAGCAAAGACCATTTCATGAGTCTTTACATTTACATGCTCTCCAGATCCCTCCTCAAAGGATATCTTTTCCTGGAGGTGAGGTCTATCTGTGGCTATGTAAAACCTCCATGTCCAAAGGCAGTATACCTCAGAATACCAGCCGCAGGAGTTTTTACTTTCCTGCCCTGCATCTTGTGAGCCAGTGTGGGAAAGAGGATGTTAGGGCAAATCTGGCAGGACTTCTGTTCAGTGAAACCTTTGGTGCTGCTCCTTACATGGAATTAAGCTGAAAACTTAGGGGCTTTCTCAGAGTGCCTCGCTTTGTGTCTGCTTCCCCCCTTAGTGCTTTGCAACCCCTCTAGCTATGCCACTGGCTGTGCATACCTGTGCATACCAGGCCAGGTCGAATGGCAGCCTATATGCAGAACAAGACAAAGAGACAGGATTTCCTGGTTAAAGGACACCTATTCTAGGCAGACCTCTGTCTGGGCACATCTCTCATTTCAGGAATTAATCACGGCTGGCCTGGGAATGTGGTTTAATCAGGGGTTTGCTTGCCAACTCCGGTTTTCATTCCAGAGCTTGAAATCACTTTGAAGTTCTGCTGAACTGATGCAGCCCTGCAACAGCAAGTGGCGCTCTACTCCCGGGGAAACGGAGAACTTCCCTCAGCGGCAGGGAGACTATGAGTTGGATCCTATGAAAGCAGAGAGCTAACTTAGAATAGAGAAACTATCCATTTTCTTTCTCCTTTCACTGCTGTCAGAGATATAGGGGAGTGGGAGTGGGAGGGGAGTGGACAGAATTCAGGCCTTCTCTTACAGCAGGACTTCCCCCCCCCCTTAAGTCAGCAGGTGCACTCAGGCGACTCCTTAGAAACTTTTTTATAGGACCTTAGCCAAGAAAACAGGTTCAGCAGCAGGCAGACTAAGAATTTTGCCTGGGGGCATGTGTTAATGTCTGGGCTCTTTCTCAAGGCCTACCTAAGAGATGTTGTGGCTGCAATCCTATCCACATTTTCTTGGGAGTAAGCTCCATTGACTATAATGGGACTTACTTCTGAGAAGACATACATAGGATTGGGCTCTATATTGCACTAAGGCTCTGATCCTGTGAACATTTACCTGGAAGTCCTTCACACTTTAGCCCCTGCACACTTCCACTCCATTTTCCTCTTCAAGCCAGGGAACAGGAGGAGGAACATCAGTGGAAGCGGGTGGACAGAGGTGGGTGTTCCTGCCAAACTGCTGCCCCAGGCAAGTGCCTCAGTCAGCCTCAGGGATAGGCCGGCCCTGCAGGGCATTGAAAACAGGTTGCAGGATGAGCCTTGTGCCACCCATGAAAACCAGACTGAACTGGAATGAATGCACGAACGAATGAACAAATGGACACGCTGTTGTGTATCTATAATTTATTGATTTAAAATACAAATTACGGCTTGCTTGAAACTCCAACTTATCTTTACGCAGAGGCAGAAAGATTTAAGTAACTCATACAACTGCTTCTGAAAAAAAGGTTTTAATGAGAAAGCTTTGGACATTCATGTATTTTTTTCCCCTCTTAAAATTACATAGTAAAAATAAAGAAAAAGATTAAAATATATATCTATATGTATTTTACAAAATATCCGCAAAGAGCTGGTTGTTGCAGGCTTTTCTTATCTACATTTGTTTCCTTTTAAAAAGCAAAAATAAAAGAGAAACTGAAGGTCAGTAGGCAGCCACAGATGCCACACCCCCGTCCACGTTTATTGCCACGTTCCAGACCATCATCAACCTTCTTGGCCGAAAGCCTAGTCCGTCTCTTTAAAGTGCAAAGAGTCTGCAATCAGAGGCGGGAATGCAGTGCTCAGAGTGTGAGAGAGAGAGAGAGAAAGAGAGAGAGAGCCCCCAGGGTTGTGAAGGGGAAAACTCCATGTATTCAGGGAGGGGGAGCCTGGACAGAGAAAGAGAGAGAGAGAGAAATTAATTAAGTGCAACTTTGTAAACCTTCTGAGAGCCAGGATGGTGTCGTTAGGGAGTTGGACATAGGCCCGGAAGACCCAAGTTCAAATCCCCGCTCAGTCAGGAAGCTTCTAGGACAGACAGCATCATCACATCCTGTGGCAAGGAGTTCCACAGATGAATTACACGCTGGGTCAAAGGATGGCTCTGGGAGAGCCCAATTATAATACGGGCTGAATAAAGAGCTTCCCGAGGCTGCATCCAGCCTGCAGACCTTATGTTTGACATCTCTGGTCCACAGGGTGCTATTTCTGATGCCAGCTGGGGACACTAAAAGGGCACAGGGCTTTGGCAGCTGCCACTGAACACCCCCTCCCTCCCTGCCTCTGTCTCAGGAAAGTAACCTTCCCCCAGCCCATGGGAACAGTTTTCCTATTGTATTCCTCAACCACAGTTTGTTCTCCCGGCAAATAATTAAATTGAGCAGGGAGAGAGAGGAGAACAATCAAAGACCCAGAAAAGCCCAAATGGAATTAAACCAACAAAGAAACACAAATTTTAAAAACATCAGATAAGATCCACATGTGAAACCGTGCAAAGAAAATGCGGAGCCTTTTAAAAATGAAGGCAGTTTAGAGTTTCTAAACACACAATCCCGGCAACAGAAATCAATTTGCTCCAGGGAAGAGCTAACTGCTTCATTTCGCCCAGGAGAATAGATGCCAGAGACCGTGTTCCCCAGAACTAATCCATGATTAAGCCACCACAGGTAAATGCAGAATCCTCTTTTGTTCATGGTGGAAATTGATGGGGGAAGATTCCGGAGTGGGGGGGGGGGCACTGGATTGAGTTAGAAGCAAAAGATACATGGGTCTTTGGAGAGAGAAGATCTTTGTTCTAGTCCCAGGGAAGGGACTGCCAGGAGGCTCAGGCATCAGGAGCTGGCAAGGCTGGCTGTGGGTGGCCACCCAAGATTGCACCTGGCCATAACTATACCCTCCAAGAATATCTTTGCAACCAATGAGGACCAGAAGCACGATTTAAAAAGATTAAATAAAAATTAGGAAGCTGAGATGCGTGGCCATTATCACATTAACAACCCCCACCTTTTTGCAGATTTTTGGAACATTAGGCCTGCAGGATCAGGCCAAAGGCCCATCTAGTTCAGCTTCCTGCATCTCAGAGTGGCCCCACCAAATGCCTCAGGGAGCACACAAGACAACAAGATGCCCCTTGCCACCCTCTTGCACCTGGCATTCAGAGACAGCCCACTTCTCAAACCAGGAGGTTGCATAAGCGCATCATGGCTTGTAACCTGTGACAAACTTTTCCTCCATAAATCTGTCCAACCCCCTTTTTAAAGGCATCTAGGCCAGGTGCCATCACCACATCAAGGAGTTCCACAGATTATCTACACGCTAGGTAAAAGAAATATTTTCTTTACAAGGACACTAGGAGGAGGTGGCAGCAGATGGACACACCTTGTGGGGTTACAGGTAGGTCAGGGGAAGGCAGGAGGATACGCACCACGGCGTTAGCTGAGCCCCAGGCAGCCTCTGAGCTCGTGCAGGGAGATGAGCTTGTTGTTGTTGAGGTCACAGTAGTCCAGGAACTTGCGGACGCAGCGCTTGGGCCGGGTGTTCTTCTTCATGTAGAGCTTGAGGGGCCGCAGCTCCCGTTCGCTGATGCTGTTGCTGAAGTCTTTGTCCAAGCGCATGAACTGCCAGCGCACTGCTCGCTCCTCCAGGCTGGGACCCACTAAGCTGTCTGAGAACCTGCAGGAGTGAAACAGAGACCGGAAAAGTCGGCAGGGTTCTGACACAGTTATTTTGCGCCCCTTGCTAGCCTTCGCTTAAGTAGTACTATGTTCTGGGTCAGTTCTGTGGAACCTTGACTCCTGGACCCGGGTTCCAGGTCGATGCAGGCAACAGCATTACAAACATCAGTCTAACATGGGCCTGCAACAGTGTCGCCTGGGTGCCAACTGTTGTGAATGGCCTCTTTCGAAAGCAAGCCCCAAAGGCCTCAGAACAAGAAAGGCCACGTGAGAGAGATGGGGAAGTGGTTTAACTTCTGCAGCAGAAGCCTGTGTGAATGGTTGGGCTCATATGAACTCTTCAGGGCCCTCAACAGTCCTCAATGGACTAGGAACCAGAGACAGTCAGCAGATGTTGTTCAGCAGATAACAGAGTAGGGTTTGGGATACATGGGTGAATCTCTATGGGATTTGGATGGAATGGACCTATGACTTCAGGGAGGGGTGAGCTTTTCAGGGGCCATCTAGCTCTAACGCCACAAGCTTGAGTCACCAAGAGAGGCAACTTCCAAGTAATGGTGTACAAAGAGTGTGGCCAGGGGGGGATAGCCCCAGGTGCCAGGCTGCAGGGGGTTGTCTGAGACGGTTCTGCAAGATGGCAACAGAGGCCGGGTGACCTTGGCTGCAGCCACCCACAGAAGAAGCATGTTAATTTGTATGATTATATATACGAAGTTACAAAGTTATGTATAAATTTACAAATATAAATATACAAACTTACGAAGTTGGTATATATATTACAGACAATACATACAGAGTTCAATAAAAGAAAAAGTTCCCTGCCTGCACTTCTTCTCTGGTCATTATTCCTCTTCTTCTTCTTTTCATGTCATGACTATTACTGAAAATAATTTTGCCATGGGGGGAGGTGCCAAGAATTTATGGGCCCCATATGCCAAATGAGCTGGGTACGCCACTGCTTCCAAAGCTCGGCTCCTGCCGTGGCGCTTACCTTCGATACGGGACGGGCATCATCCGTGACTGCAGCATGTCAGATGCCAAGGCTTTGATCAGGTTGGAGAGGAACTCTGCCTTCTTAGAGCCTGGACAACCTGGGCAGGAAAGATGACGCGGCTGGAAGTCAAGGGGCTATGCCTGGCACCCAGATTTGTAGGGCCTGGAAGGTGATCTGTTAGGTACTTAGGGCAGAGTGGAGTCAAAATGTCTGTGGAACACTTTTGGCCCCCAAATGGGCTTGGAGGGCAGAGCGAGCAAGTTAGTAAGTGGTTTCATGAAAACTGTGCCCCCCCCACCTTTTCCACAGCCACTGCTGCATGTTTGCAATATCCACCTGAAAAACCAAATCAGATCAAGGAGAGGAAAAGGAAAGCTTCCTACTCTGGCCTTGTCTGGGTAGGAAATGGGGAAATGGCACCAGGCAGCTGCGGGGAGTGTGAATGATGAATGCCTGGCCTGTTTGTGGCCCTCCAAGTCACCGAAATAGGACCTGCTCAGCTCAGCTTGAGGGCTGGACACAGCAGGCAGGTCTAGGTCTAGACCTAGACTCTAGACCTACCTCTGGCACTGTGTCCAGCCCTCCACAGGGCTTGAGTCACCAAGAGAGGCAACTTCCAAGTAATGGTGTACGAAGAGTGTGGCCGGGGGGGATAGCCCCAGGTGCCAGGCTGCAGGGGAGTGTCTGAGACGGTGCCCCTAGGATTGGGCCCAGCAGCCTACAAGGGCCCCACATGTGCTCCGGTCTCAGAGCTCTCTTCCGACTCAGAATGGAGCAGACGTTGGCGAGACCCTGTGACGGGCAGGCATGTATGACGCCTTGGAATTGGCCAGGCCAGGGACAAATGCTGGAGCCCAGCTTCCCTTTGTTTGGGCACCGTAATAGTTTCTGCTGATCAGGCCCCTCCTTCATCAGGAGGAAACCTTTAATATTAACCAAGGTCTGGATCATTTTGTCCAGTTTGGTGGGTTCAGTTTAAGCAATCATGTTCCCTATCCTGTACTGGAAAACGTTTTACATTTTTTGAGATCGTCGTTGCACCGCCGCGGGTACCGGTTGGAAGCCAGGCCATGAGTGCTTTTTAAAAACAATAACAGCAGTGACACCCATGCCAAGCATTCGCTTGCAAACCCCTGGAGAACCCACCTGGCAGTGTCCGATCCCGGAAAAGGGAGCCAATCTCTGCGCTCCTGGCTGCTGCATCAGCCTCACAGTCTGGGGGGAAGTTCCTGGAAGGAGGAAGGCAAGCCTTGTCGAAGCTGACAAGGGCTGCACAGGCAGCCCATCATGAAGCAAAGGAGGGGGAAACAGCCCCAGTTGTCCAGTTTTAAAGCAACAGGTCATGACCCACAGTTTGGGAACCACTGAATTAGCTTTTCCTTTCAGGGAAGGTGCACCAGTCCTTTGACTGTTTTTGTGGCTCTCGTGTCTGGATCTTTTCCAGAGTTTATGCACACAGCCCCTCAAGCTGCCATCTAAGGAGAGACATCCCTGGTCTATTAGTCCACTGTGGCAGCAGCCTTGAGATGCCAGGGGGATGACCCAGGCCTCTCCTGCCTGTGTTTGACCACTGAGATACAACACAGTTTTGCCATCTGGGGGCCGTCAAGGCTAACAGACAGACAGCATAGGGGAGGAGAATACGGACCGTGTTGACGTGCCCGGGACAGGACGGCCAGTGTCCACCCGCACACACCAGCAGTAGCCAGTGGCCTGGTGGCATTGCACAGCCTTGTAAGTGCCATCCCCCTCGCACTCAGGGATGAAGGTGCCCTCCTGTTGATGTTGCCGAGCCTCTTCGAAGGCGTCGCGTCGCTCTTGCTCACATGACGGTGGGTACTCTGCAGGGGGTGGCACAGACCAGCCGAGAGTCAGAACAAAGAAGCCCGTTCTCTGCTGTCGGCAAACTATTGGACTATGACAGTTTTAAAACAAGTGCATATCAACTTTAAAAATATGGGATTTAAAAAAAACACCCAAATTAATGCAGAGTGTTAGCCAAGGCTCTTTTAATCAGATATGCTACTGTGATCAGTAGGATTTACCTACTGAACCACACAGAGCTATTCCAGGCGGTGGGAGCATAAGAACATATAAGAACATAAGAACAGCCCCACTGGATCAGGCCATAGGCCCATCTAGTCCAGCTTCCTGTATCTCACAGCGGCCCACCAAATGCCCCAGGGAGCACACCAGATAACAAGAGACCTGCAAGGCCTCCTGGGAATTGTAGTTTAAGAACATAAGAACAGCCCCACTGGATCAGGCCATAGGCCCATCTAGTCCAGCTTCCTGTATCTCACAGCGGCCCACCAAATGCCCCAGGGAGCACACCAGATAACAAGAGACCTCATCCTGGTGCCCTCCCTTGCATCTGGCATTCTGACATAGCCCATTTCTAAGATCAAGAGGTTGCATATACACATCATGTCTTGTAACCCGTAATGGATTTTTCCTCCAGAAACTTGTCCAATCCCCTTTTAAAGGCGCCCAGGCCAGTTGCCATCACCACATCCTGTGGCAAAGAGTTCCATAGACCAACCACATGCTGAGTAAAGAAATATTTTCTTTTGTCTGTTCTAACTCTCCCAACACTCCATTTTAGTGGATGTCCCCTGGTTCTGGTGTTACGTGAGAGTGTAAAGAGCATCTCCCTATCCACTCTGTCCATCCCCTGCATAATTTTGTATGTCTCAATCATGTCCCCCCTCAGGCGTCGCTTTTCTAGGCTGAAGAGGCCCAAACGCTGTAGTCTTTCCTCATAAGGAAGGTGCCCCAGTCCAGTAATCATCTTAGTCGCTCTCTTTTGCACCTTTTCCATTTCCACTATGTCTTTTTTGAGTTGTGGCAAAACGGAGGCTCCGAAGGGGAGGGGCCGCTTGCAAGCTGCGGTGAGTCTCCCTGCAAGACCTAGTGCTTTGCACCCCTTCTAGCTACACCACTGCTTCCCTTGCCAATTGATAATGACACCCCTGCTGGTCACTGAGAGAGATTCGCTCCTGAAAATGCTCACCTTGAGCCTGCTTGACTGTGCGGTTGGGCTTGAAGTCTGGGATTATGATGGGGATGAGAAAAGGCAGGGAGGTCCCCTCTGGATGCAGTGGAGAGAGAGAGACAGAGACAGAGAGAGAGAGAGAGAGAGATACACACAGACAGACAATAGGAAACAGAAAGCAAATGTTGTTAGGAAGCTTTTTATCACCAGCTGTGGCACTGCCCTGGTCAAGGCACCCACCTCATCCCTAGTAACAACACTGACCTCCTCTCTCCCCGACCTCCAGTAGCACAAGCATAGGCATGCCTACTCAAAATAAGCCCCAATGAATTTAATGGAACCTATTCTTGGGTAGGTTTACACAAGATTGCAGCCTTAAAAACTTTCCCAGTTATTGTAATTTTATGTTACACCAACAACTGCTTGTGTGACAATTTTTTTCACAGAAAAGTGCTCACTTATGGTGAGCCCTCTTGAAGGTCTCTTAAATAGGGCCAAAAGAGGCTTCGGCCCCAGCACTTCTCGGTATTAGGAGCCAGTTGCTGCCTGGATCCCAATTTTTCCATCCAGGTCAAGAATTATTATTGTCATTGTCAAAATATTTAATTTTTTTGCCAGCTGGCTTATACAACCAAGAGCTTGCAATCTTGACAAAAGACACAAATAAGGCACCAGCAAACAGCCCCAGGAACAGATGCTCTGCTGGGGTGGTGGCAGAGGGGGGCAATTGGCTTTGCCAACTGCTCAAAACAAGAAACCACCCCCTAAAAGATGCTTCTTTATTCAGCTGGCAGGGGTAAACAGATACTTCTCCTCCTCCTATGCTACACCCCAGCAGTTCCACGCTGAAAGGAGCTTTCACATTTAGTTGCATGGTTGGCAAGCTTCAGTCTCGAAAGACTATGGTATAAGCCTACAGCACCCGGTATTCCCAGGCAGTCTCCCGTCCAAGTACTAACCAGGCCTGACCCTGCTTAGCTTCCGAGATCAGACGAGATCGGGCATGTGCAGGGTAACAGTTGAAAGACTGAAAGTTAGGGGGGGGCTCATGGACAGTTGGCCTCACGGACACTCAGGCCCCACTCAAATCTTTTCCTGTTTCATTCAGACCTTTCTTGACACTGAACGCCCACAGCAATCTCAACAGGGGGCCAGGCTGCTCTTGACCCTGGACGGGCGGAGTTGGGTATGGGAGAAGGAGTACCACTTACCTTCGTTCTTGTGGGCCAGGGAGCTTGGCTGGGTGGGCAGTGGCCTGGCATTTTCTTCTGCGTTCAGGGAGGAAAAGAGTTCGAAGGCAACTATTACAGAGGTTTTAATGTCATCTTCTCTGTCCAAAGAGTGGGGGAGTTCAGCACTACAGGGTGACATGGTGTCTAGAATCCCCGCCAGTATCTTTTCCCCAATAGAGGATGGGTGCTCTGGACAGGCAGAAACCCAACTGGTGCAGACTTTCCTAGCATGGAGAAAGCTGAACGTTGAATTTTTGCCTGCCACACAAGTATTAATAACACCAACCTTCCTTCAAGGGAAAGAACACACAGCAACCCACCTTCTTTCTCTCTTCAATGGGAGCACCCCTCCAGATTCCAATTATCCAACCCACTGCTCTCCCAGAGCTGCAAATGGAACCCAGGAGTCCTGGCTCCAAGAACCTCTTCCCTTGCCCATTGGACTCAATGACGATTGGAGGTGCAGTACCCACACCTGCCTGTAGAGGGAGGGCTCTTCCTTCCTTCCTTCCTTCTTGAGAACATGAAGTAGGAGGGCAGATGTTTAAATATATTGGCCCACTGGGTACAGACAGCTGGGCTGGAATTTGGCAGAGGGTTGGGCAGGCAGGGCAGGGCGTGCAGTAGGGGGACAGGGACAGATTGGATGCAGTCTTACCTCTCCGAGAGGAGTTAGGATCTTGCCATGAAGTTCGCACTGTGTAGGACCCTGGGGGTGGAAAGGGGGTACAGAAAAAGGCAGGAGGAATGAATGGAAAGCGGGACACACCAGGTCTGGTTTTTGCCTCCCTCCTGCTCTGACTTGGGTTGCCAAAGTCCTGAATGGCCCCATTTGTGTGCCTGGATTAGCAGCTGGACATGCAGCAATTAAATGGGTGCCTCCCTGGGTCATCACTTCATCTCTGTGCCAGGCTGATGAAGCTTTACCTGATTCGCAGGAGGCACAAGAGAAGGTCCAAGGGGGGAAACGGTGGCCACCTTTCCTCCTGGCAAAGGGGGATACAATGGGTGAAAACCGGGCAGGCCATAAGAGATGTCAGATCTTGGCCGGGCAGCTGAATCCCAGGACATGGGGGGGGGGAGATGTCACCAAAAGCAGGAAGTAGAGCCCAAGACTCCTCACTGCCTGAAACAGTGTACCAAATGCTGCCCTACCCCCCTTGAATCAGCTGCCATTTCCTGAATTTTAAGAGGAATAGGGGGATGAAGTGGCAGTGTGGAAGAGGAGAGACATGCAACAGAGAAGATCGAAGTGTGGAGGAAAATAGAGTCGTGGGCTGGAGACCTACCTGTACAATTCGGTGTCTCATTGAGTACTGATGTCCCACTGATTGGTTTGCCTTCAGGTGTGGAGCACCAGCAGTAGCCAGTCTGCTTATGGCACTGAACCTAAGAGGGGAAAGCAGAGGGAAGAATTCAGCCTAAAACCTCACAGCTCCTTCCTATCATGAATGGCGTCAGTGGCGTAGCTAAGGTGGTGCAGGGGGTAGCAGTTGCACCAGGCATCAAGCTTTAGGGGGGCAACAAGCTGAGCTTGATACTAGTGACTAAAATTGTGAAAATCTTGGTATGTATGAATAATACCATCATGTTATAGATAATTGGAAAGGTAATTTAATGCAGAATGCAATGAAACAAACCGCACTGGAATATCTGTTTTCTATCAAAAGTTACGGCCAATAAACCAGAAAATGAAAACACAACTGCCTTGTGGAACAAAAAGTGAATTTGCTTAACTCCAAACTGACCTATGAGACTGTTCTGAGTGCCAATGAGATGTTATTATACTTTTATTTTTATTTATTTACTTAATTAAATTTGATTTTGTCAAATCAAATGCGGGGGGGGGGCTACAAAATGTTCTTTGACCCCTGGTTCTAGATAGATGCCGTAGCTATGCCACCGACTGGGGGCAGGTAGCAGAATACATGAGTAGTGAGCTGCTGGGGGGAGGAGGTGGGTTCCTCCCAATTTTCACTTTTTAAAAAGCCCGGGTGTGACATCACTTCTGGTTGTCACATCACTTCTGGGGCAACATTTTGAGCTTGGCGCCAGGCTACACGATCATTAGCTACGCCACTGATATGGCATTAGTTGGGAAAGGGCTTACCCGCATGAAGGAGCCATCGGCACTGCATTCTGGGACGTAGGTGGCATGAGCCTGGCGCCGGGACTGCGAAAGGGCCATCTCTCGATCCTCTTGGCAGCGGGTGAGGTTGCTATCTGTGTCGAACAGGAGGAGGATGTGAGAAAAGATAGACTTGGGGGTCTGCACCAGCTGTCTAGAGCGCCTCTGAGCATGCACAGGATGACAATTTTTCCAGGACATGTCCTTTTTTTCCCCTCATGTCCTGAAAAAGAACTTAAATGTCCTCCTTTTCCCTGTGAGTGGGTCTCTGCAGGCAGCTCATAGACTTCTTGTAATTAAAAAATTAAGGCTGCAATCCTATAGACTTTCCTGGGAGTAAGCCTCACTGAACACAATGGGACTTCTAAGTAGACATGCTCAGACTTGTGTTGTAAATGTAATAAATTCAATGTAATATAGTTTTACATTTGATAAGTTACCTGTTGGCAACCTTCAGTCTCGAAAGACTCTGGTATCGCGCTCTGAATGGTGGTTCTGGAACAGCATCTAGTGTGGCTGAAAAGGCCGATTCGGGAGTGACAATCCCTTCCACACTGGCAGCAAGTGCAGTCTGTCCCTGGTCTGTCTCCCTGGCTATGGGCCTTCCTTCTTTGCCTCTTTGCCTCAGACTGTTGGCCAAGTGTCTCTTCAAACTGGGAAAGGCCATGCTGCACAGCCTGCCTCCAAGCAGGCCGCTCAGAGGCCAGGGTTTCCCACCTGTTGAGGTCCACTCCTAAGGCCTTCAGAACCCTCTTGCAGATGTCCTTGTATCGCAGCTGTGGTCTACCTGTAGGGCGCTTTCCTTGCACGAGTTCTCCATAGAGGAGATCCTTTGGGATCCGGCCATCATCCATTCTCACGACATGACCGAGCCAACACAGGCGCCTCTGTTTCAGCAGTGAATACATGCTAGGGATTCCAGCATGTTCCAGGACCGTGTTGTTTGGAACTTTCTCCTGCCAGGTGATGCCGAGGATGCGTCGGAGGCAGCGCATGTGGAAAGCGTTCAGTTTCCTCTTCTGTTGTGAGCGAAGAGTCCATGACTTGCTGCAGTACAGAAGTGTACTCAGGAAAAAGCTCTGTAGACCTGGATCTTGGTATGTTCCGTCAGAACATGTTCCTCACTGAACACGTTGGAACTTACTTCTAAGTAGACATGCTCAGACTTGTGTTGTAAATGTAATAAATTCTATGTAATATAGTTTTACATTTGATAAGTAATATAGTGTTTAAACTGACCACATGAAATATATGAGTGTTTTTAGCTTTTATTATGGCCTATATTTTTCTTGGATGTCCTACACTTTGGGCTGCCTTGTCTTCTTTTGCAGTTACAACATCTGGTCACCCTGAGCATGCACAGAGAGCATTCCTCTCACTGCTTAAGAAAACTTCTGTCATCGGTGACTGGGGCTGGTAAGGTTCCAGACCACGCAGCCATGTGCCTGGCAATCAATGCTTTCCAGAGCATTCTCCCTGGTGGAAAATAGGGCCTGCCCCAGAGGTATGAGGGGGTCAGCAGAAGTCAGCCACAAGGTATGTGTAACAGGGACCAATGAGGGACCAATTCCATGTGCTACTGTCTAGTTTGGGTTTTGCATCCTAAAGTAAACATGGCAGCCACATTGAGGGGTGGGACCCTGATTCAGACTGGAAGTACGGCGTGGAGGTAGGAAGGTGTTTGACACATCTGTGCTTCCAAGGCATATTCTGGCTCGAAATTCTCCCCCTAAAAGCAGCTACGCCCCCGAAGGTGCAGTTTCTTTCCATGGGAAGCCTTTGGTCGTCTCCCCCCCCCCCGGTCAGGTCTCTACCTACTGTTGGGCTCTCGATGGGTGCCCCCTTCACAGCGGAAGCGTGGCCAGATTTCCAGGGAAGGCTGATGACATCGCGCACGCTGGAAGGTGCAGGGGGACTTGTAGAGTTTTCCGTCGGAGGCACATATGGGTCGGCCGCGCTCGTGGGGACACTCCATGGGGCACGGGGGTTCTCTCGGGTCACTCTCCGATATGATGAACTGTGAAAAGACAGACAGGTGTCAAATGAGAAGGACCCAATTAAAAAAAACAAACCTGTAGCCAGTTCATCAATGAATGAAGCAAAGAAATCTGCATATATAGTAATTTCATACAAGAAAAAAAATAGACAGAAAGCGAGGCTATTTTTCTTAATTTCTTGGGTGATGCATGTCTGGCTTGCAGCTGGCAGCACTGGAGAATAAATTTGCACAGAGGACAGTGTGAGAAATTTGTATGTTGGCACTGCATTTGTTCATCTTCAAGGTGCTACAAGCCTCTTGGTTGGTTTGGCCTCCACAGTCCAGTGTGGTTACTCTGCTGGAAGCGATTAAATCGACACAATGTTGCACATGCACCAAAAGGGACAGAAGGGCATTGACCGGTCACCGTGGATTCTTGTCTGCAGAAGTGCGCAAGTGATGCAAATAGAGCAATAAGCCGAGAAAAGTGAACGAGACCTGCCAAATCTGAAATCTGGAGTTTGTTTGACTCTCATGAGTGGTGCCTTTAGAGCAGCAGTTTTCAATGTTTCTCTTCCACAGCACATGCACCTCTATGGTCTTCTCCTCTTGCAATGTCATTTTTGGCTTCCGGGAGACTCTTCCAGGTCTATTTCCAGGGCAACTGTCTGAAGTAAGGAATTGTCTGTCCCTCTTCCTCTGCTGGAAGACAAATAGACAATTGCCCTGGAAACAGAGCCACAGAACCTGGAAGAGGTTTTCAGCTATTTTCAACCACTGTGCTCCAACTCCGGCACCACACCCGCGGACCTTTCATGGCACGTCAATGTGCCGTGGCACACCGGTTGAAAATGGCTGATCTAGAGGCTTTCCTGGGTCTGAGACTGAAGATATGGACCCAAATTGATTCCCACTGCTGTCCTCCACAATCCATCTCCTTCACTTAAACTTTGTCTACGTGAGAAACCCAAACCAGTTTAACTGTCCATGCTTCCCCAGAAGAACCATTGGGCACTGTTCCGTCCCTCCCTTGCCCAGCTCTCTCCCTCCCTCCCTTAGGGGGAGCTGTACCGACTGTATACCTTGGCAAGCTTCAAAGCCGCTGGTGAAAGGAGTTGGTTTAACTAACTGCAGAGCAAATAAACACAGGCAAAAGAGCACCAATTAGGAGCTAACCCTGGTTTCAGACCTAATTGTGCTGGATATACAAGGAGGTGAATTTTTTCCCTAGGCAGATGCCCAACCACAGGCTTGTAACTGCAAGGGGGGTAGTGTGTGTGTGTGTGTGTGTGTGTGTGTTTAAAATCACAACCAATCAAAACAGCTGGGGGGAAAAAGACAAGTTTAACTCTTTGTGCATTCCTTGCTACAAAAAGGAGAAACTTGCTATAGGTAGCTGCCTCAGAGTGTTGCCATTTTTCTTGCTGAGGCTTTTAAATAGCTGAGTGACAGGCAGAAGTGCAACAGGTGCAGCCTTTACTGGACACAGGGGGATGGAACAGCGGAGGCACTGTATAGTCAAGAGAGGGATGCTCTAGCCTAGTTTACTTCAGCCTTGGGGTGGGGTCGCGAAGCCTCAGTTGTGGGGTCACAGCAACTTATGGGAATGGAAAAGGTTGAGGACCACTGGACAAGAGCACCACCAGGTAAAGGGGGAGGCATTTGGTGTATCCAGGTAGCAGGAGACTGTGTCCCAGTCCTGCTCAGGTTCTTAGCAACTGTGCTAAAACTGCTTTCACCAGTGCCAGGCTTCACGGTAACTTTTTCTGCTCTCTCTAATAAGAACATTTGGTTAAAATGAACAGTGCTGGGAGGGCATATTGGGGGTGGGGAGTGGGCAGCAACAGAGTTGGGGGTGGGAAGATAGGGTCTTGGGAGGAAGGGTTGGGATTGACAGTGAGCAAAACAAAGGCGAGACCCAGAGAAGAGGTGAATGCCTCCGTTTTGCTCCCACCACCCGGAATGGCTCCAAAGAGGAGGGGGAGGCACCACTTGCATGGCGCGTTCAGGTGTATGCAAAACATAGTGCTTTGCCCCTCCTCTAGCTATGCCTTTTGTTGTGGGCATCCTTCAGTCTCGGGAGACTATGGCGTCACGCTCTGAATGGTGGTTCTGGAACAGAGTGTCCTCTCCAGTGCGCGAAGCCTGGGTAAAGTAGGTGTGGAGGATAGGCTGTTACCCATGCAGCAAATCCCCCCTCTCCACGTCGCTGAAATGGTCCAATGGAAAGGCAGAGGCCAATACGGCTGGTTCCAGCGGCGTCGCAGAAGTTGCCAGAATGTGACTGTGTTCAGCCATGAACTGCCTCAGGGACTCCGGCTCTGGATTCTGCCTCGAGGTTGACTCCTGAAGCCTTTTCCATAACTGGATGTAGCCACAAGGCAGTGGAGTTTTGGGATCAGAGTTTCCTTCTCTTAGATGAGCTGCCTTCCCAGGCTGACGAGTCCCATCTACCTGGTTGCTGTTTAGTCGCCTCTTACGACAAGTACAGCCAAACTGAGGGCCTATTCTTATCCCCAGCCCCCAGGGGAAAATGTAGATATGCCCCAGTAGCTATGCCACTGATCCAGATATCTATGATTGTTTTGTGAGTCGTCATCCCCCATGTGTCATTTGTGTCATTTAGGCTGGATCTTATGGTATTACGCAGAGAACACCCTCCAGGTGCCTGGCCCTGAACATAAGGTGGATAGACATGTCTCTGTCCCGAAGATTTTACAATCTCAAAGAGACAATGGGAGGAGAGGGAAGGGATTCGCAGGCATTAACTGGAGGAAGAAGAGGAGATTACGCTTCAGTAGCTGTACCTGGAATAGTCATAGGGACTAAGGGGTCAGGCCAAAGGATTCCTGAAAACCGTAGGTTTTGAGGAAGGGTTGACAGGAATTTAAACCGGTCCAAGGTGGCGTGTCAAAAACTGCCAGCTGGGAATTTTTTTAGGGCCAGGTTTAGGATTTTTGCAAAATGTCATATTAGGTACCACAGAAGCCACCACTCGTGTAGGAAATAAAGGGTGGAACACTGGAATCACCCCCAGGTATACTCAGCAAGGTTCAGGCGCAAGAAATAGCCCCATACTGGGATGGATGCATGCCTGTCAACAACCCTGGTGGCTCAAAACAAGGCACTGGAGACAAGTGACAGCTGTCTCCTTTGTGCCCTGCATCTGGCTGGATTGGATTTGATCCTGCCCGGCAACCCTCTTTTTTTGCCCCCTGCCTTGACCAGTAGCCCTGGTAATAGGTTCTGGGGCTTCATCCTGCCCCAAATGAAGCCCCGATGCCCACCAAGCACAGGAAACAGCCAGGCCTTAGAGCCGAGAAGCATCCCCCTCCCTCCCCACCTCCTGCAGACACACTCGGGCAGACATCTCCCTTCCTGCCCCCAAACAGCCATCCATTTCAGCTCCCGGCTTCTCCAGCAAAGAGGAGCTTGTTTGGGTTCCCGGAGGGGGGATGCCTCTCCTCGGCTGCCAAACCACCAGCCCAGCTCCCCTGCTGAGAGGCGGGAGAGCCCTGCCAAGGCGTTGAGAGGTGGCGGCTTGTTTGGGCAGCAAGGGGGAGGAAAAGATCCCCTTTCGCTTTCCACCCTCCGTTCCCCCCAGTGGCTCCTTTGGATTTATGGCCCAAAGCTGTGTCTTTGACTGGCAGCGGGAGAAGCTGTGAGCTCATGGAGGCCAGCAGCCATGTACTGCGCCGGCCTGGTGTTCCACACCGGTCCCGGACACTACTTGGGATAGAGGAAAGCCGCTCTGACCATCAGACTCTCAAGAGTGGCAAGTATACCTCTTCCTGGGAGTGGCAGGGGTCTCCTTGGGAGGTCCTGTCCGTAACGCTGCTTTTCGACCAGTGGCACTTCACAGGATGCAGGTACTCCTTGGCCCCCATGCCTTGGTGACCATGTGGCACTGGGCTGTCTGGTGTGCCCCTGCTAGGAGTAGGGGTGACCAGAGAAGTTGCTGCCCCAGTGGATCAGACGTGGCAGTGCAGCTGTCTGGCCCCTGGTCTGAGGAATGAGGTTGCAAACCCCAATTGTGGAGCAAGCCACCAACTCCTGGGTGCAGCTGCCACCTCTTAGAAAAGCGGTACCCACAAAAGGTGTACTTGGAGAAAAAGGAAAGGTTGACAAGACCTGGTCCAAGAGCCGAGTGGCGGTGGTGTCCTTTCAGGCAGTTCAACCACTATCACCCGATTAACCCGTCTTTTTAACAATCTATTTTCCATATGCAACAGCAGCCAGTTTCCCAGCTGGCCTTGGCTCCCGTGTCATCTGTCACAGCTTAAAATACAGACACCCCTGTAGATGCGCCACCTCTGTAGCTATGCCACTGTGTAGATGTGAGTAAGTGACAGTGTTTCTGTGCAGGCCTTGACAAGCTTCACCTGGTTTCTATAAATCTGGTTGCTGGTAAGGGCACAGAAGCAGGCAGTGTCGGTTTTTCTTCTGATCAGTTGGCAATCCTAACACACACACCCAGCATTCCCCCCCCCCCTTTTCATTTCAGGTTTCAGAGAAGAAGGTGCATTAATAGGTCCCTTTTCTATGAAAAAGGATTCAAAACTAAATCATGCTAAAAACTGAAGTGTTTTTAAAGAGAGAGAGCGAGAGAGAGAGAGAATGAAACACAGCTTATAAAACCCAACAAAAATAAAGGCAGGCCATAAAAGCAAAAACTAACAGAAGGTGAGAAATGCTGTTAACAGCCACCGGAGGCTCTTAAAAAAGGAGGTGAGCCGAGGCCAGGTCGTTGCAGATGGCAAATAAGAACCTAAGAACATAAGAACAGCCCCACTGGATCAGGCCATAGGCCCATCTAGACCAGCTTCCTGTATCTCACAGCGGCCCACCAAATGCCCCAGGGAGCACACCAGATAACAAGAGACCTCATCCTGGTGCCCTCCCTTGCATTGGCATTCTGACAGAGCCCATTCCTAAAATCAGGAGGTTGCACATACACATCATGGCTTGTACCCCGTAATGGATTTTTCCTCCAGAAACTTGTCCAATCCCCTTTTAAAGGCGTCCAGGCCAGATGCTTGTGGGAGAACAGCAGCAAGGCTGCCCAAGCCTCCCTGATATCAGAGACCATGAGTGCCCCCCCTGCCCACAGCACACAAAGGGCATGTTTTTCTCTCCCACCCCCATTACTCCCAGTTGCTGCCCTACATCTGGTTCTATCTCCCCGCTTTTCAAAAGTCAGGAAGGACAAGCAAAGGAGGAAGGAATTGGGGAGAGCACTGCTAGAGACTGGTAGCCTAGAGAGGCTGTTCTCCCCACTTTCCCCCTCTCCTGTTACTACTACTACTACTACTACTACTACTACTACTACTACTACTACTACTAATAATAATAATAATAATAATAATAAATAAACTTTATTTTTATCCCGCCCTTCTCCCCAAAGGGACCCAGGGTGGCTTGCAACATATTACTTGCTACCATTGCGTCTGCTGATAGCCGTCCGGCAGAGCTGTTCCGTGTGGTGCGGGGCCTCCTCCATCAGGCCCCGCCAGTGGACCAGGAGGAATACACGGTCAGCCGCTGTGACGTGCTTGCCCAACACTTTGCAGATAAAATTGATCGTATTCGTCGCGACTTGGATGCCACATTGACAATGTCTGTTGATGTCCCCTTGGCAACTGCTTGTCCAGTATTGTGGGATTCTTTTCAGCTTGTGCAGCCTGAGGATGTGGACAGACTCCTTTGGAGTGTGAGGCCGTCTGCCTGCCTGCTTGACCCTTGCCCAGCTTGGCTGATTAGAGCGGCCCGGGGGGGACTGGCTGAGTGGACGGGGAGGGTGGTCAACTCTTCTTTGATGGAGGGGACATTGCCGCTCGCCTTGAAGCAGGCAGTGGTTCGCCCCCTCCTGAAGAAGCCCTCCCTGGATTCCACTGTGTTGAATAACTATCGGCCAGTCTCCAACATCCCGTTTCTGGGCAAGGTAATTGAGCGGGTAGTGGCGTCCCAACTCCAGAGGGTCTTGGATGAAGCGGATTATCTGGATCCTTTTCAATCTGGTTTCAGACCGGGCTTTGGGACGGAAACTGCCTTGGTCGCCTTGGTGGATGACCTACGCCGGGGACTGGACAGGGGGAGTGCGTCCCTGTTGGACCTGCTGGACCTCTCGGCGGCTTTCGATACCATCGACCATGGTATCCTTCTGGGCCGATTGGCCGAGTTGGGAGTTGGAGGCACTGTTTTGCGGTGGTTTCGCTCCTACTTGGAGGGTCGGTCCCAGATGGTGGTGCTGGGGGATGCCTGTTCGACACCCTGGCCCTTGAGGTGCGGGGTGCCGCAGGGTTCAATTCTGTCCCCCATGCTATTTAATATCTACATGAAACCGCTGGGAGAGGTCATCCGGGGGTTTGGAGTGAGGTGTCATCAATATGCTGATGACACCCAGCTCTATCTCTCCTTTCCTCCAGACTCCAAGGTGGCGGTTGAGGGCCTGGAGCGCTGTCTGGAAGCAGTGAGGATCTGGATGGGGGCTAACAAGCTGAAATTAAATCCGGATAAGACAGAGGCTCTCCTGGTTCGGAAATCCTCGATGCAGGTGCTGGATTATCGACTTGCTCTGAATGGGGTTGCACTCCCTCTGAAGGAGCAGGTTCGCAGCTTGGGGGTCCTCCTGGATTCGCAGCTGCTCCTGGATTCCCAGGTGGCGGCTGTGGCTAGGGGGGCCTTTGCTCAGCTTCGGCTGGTGCGCCAGCTGCGACCGTACTTGGATCGTGCAGACCTGGCCACGGTGATCCATGCCACGGTGACATCGAGGTTAGATTACTGTAACGCGCTCTATGTGGGGCTGCCCCTGAAGACGGTTCGGAAACTACAATTAGTACAGAATGCGGCGGCCCGTGTGGTCACCGGAGCCAGGCGGTTTGACTCTGTCAGCCCGCTTCTCCGGGGGCTGCATTGGCTGCCCATTCGTTTCCGGGCCCAATTCAAGGTGCTGGTTTTGACCTTTAAAGCCCTATACTGCTCTGGGCCAGGATATCTTAGAGACCACCTACTCCCGTACAATCCGGCTCGCCATCTCAGGTCATCAGAGAAGGCCTTTTTGCAAGTGCCGCCACCCAAGGAGGTCTGGGGGGTGGCTGCAAGAAATAGGGCCTTCTCGGTAGTGGCACCAACATTATGGAACTCCCTTCCCCTTGACTTGAGAATGGCTCCCTCTCTTGAGAGCTTTCGGCGAGGCCTGAAAACACTGTTGTTTAAACAAGCCTTCTGATTTCTGGCCTTCTTAACTTTTTTATACATCTTTTAGTTTTACAGGCTTGATTCCTCGGTGATCTGCTCTTTTACTCTTTTAATCTGACTACTGTTTTTATGGCCCTGTAGTGTGTTTTTAAATGTTTTTATCTGTTTGTATTAATGTTTTTTAAATTCTATTGTTTTTAATATGTTGTTAGCCGCCCTGGGTCCCGTTAGGGAGAAGGGCGGGATAAAAATAAAGTTTTATTATTATTATTATTATTATTATTATTATTATTATTAAGAAAAACAGATTAAAAAACATAATTTAACAGATAAAAACATTAAAAACACATTAAGAGAAACCATAAAAACAGTAATCAGATAAAAGTCAGAATAAAAAGAGCATCAAACAGCAGTTCAAGGAGGAATCACGCCTGTAAAAAACTAAAAGATGTATAAAAGATGTTAAAAAGGCCATAGAGTCAGAAGGCTTGTGTAAACAACAAGGTCTTCAGGTCTTGCCGAAAGGTCTCGAGGGAGGGAGCCATTCTCAAGTCAAGGGGAAGGGAGTTCCATAACATTGGTGCCACTACTGAGAAGGCCCTATTTCTTGCCGCCGCCCCACGTACCTCTTTAGGCAGCGGCACATGTAAAAAGGCCTTCTCTGATGACCTGAGCCGGATTGTACGGATTAAAACAACAGAGGCAGGGAGCTGGAGGGAAGCAAAAGCTCCAACAGCCCCACCAGCAGCTCCTTCGTCACCACCCTATGACGGCTGCCACCACCAGCAGGCAAAGACTTCTCGTGCGCCACTATGTACCTGCCATCTCACTGGGGTTTGTTGGAGTAGAGATTTTCAGCTTTTTTTTTCTCACATCATCTTCTCTATGGTCTTCATCTCTTCTGATGTCACTTCCAGCTTCTGGGAGACTGTTCTGGGTTCTGCGTCTCTGTTTCTAGGGCACCTGCCTGTAGCAATGAATTGCCTGTCCCCTCTTCCTCCGCCTGGCAGAGGAAGAGGGACAGACAATCGGTTTCCACAGTTGTCCTTGAAGCAGAGCCACAGAACCTGGAAGAATTTTCAGCTATTTTCAGCCACTAACTTAGAGGGTTGGACCTCAGCAGCAGACCCGGAGCCATCCCTCTGATACACTCTCTCACCTGCGCTACGACCAACAGCGTCACAGAGCCCGCAACACCACAGAGTGTGTGTGGCAGGAACACCCCAGCAAGGTCGTTGGGGACTGGTAGGTGTGACAGGGGAAGGGGAAGCTGCACTAGGCACCTCAACTCCTTGCACCAAAAAGTCTTGGGCCAGGACAGCTAAGCAGGGTCAGGCCTGGTTAGTACTTGGATGGGAGACCGCCTGGGAATACCGGGTGCTGTAGGCTTATACCATGATCTGGGAAGCTAAGCAGGGTCAGGCCTGGTTAGTACTTGGGTGGGAGACCGCCTGGGAATACCGGGTGCTGTAGGCTTAGACCATGATCTGGGAAGCTAAGCAGGGTCAGGCCTGGTTAGTACTTGGATGGGAGACCGCCTGGGAATACCGGGTGCTGTAGACTTATACCATGATCTGGGAAGCTAAGCAGGGTCAGGCCTGGTTAGTACTTGGATGGGAGACCGCCTGGGAATACTGGGTGCTGTAGGCTTAGACCATGATCTGGGAAGCTAAGCAGGGCCAGGCCTGGTTAGTACTTGGATGGGAGACCGCCTGGGAATACCGGGTGCTGTAGGCTTAGACCATGATCTGGGAAGCTAAGCAGGGTCAGGCCTGGTTAGTACTTGGATGGGAGACCGCCTGGGAATACCGGGTGCTGCCGGCTTATACCATAGTCTTTCGAGACTGAAGGTTGCCAACCAGGACAGAAATGAGTTGGGTGGAGGAATGTAGGCATCAGAGCCATGAATTCACTGCTCCAGGCGCCCCGTGTGTTGTCATGTTCTTGCATTCAAAGCAGGATCGGGATTTTGCAAAGTTGTTGGTCTGCATTAAAAACTGTATCGCTGATTGAAATGATTCAGACTGGGTTAGCTTGGCTTGAGGGAACCCCAGGAATGGTGCTCTTCAGAGGATGCTAAGCTTTTCTGTGCCCTACTCAGCATGTGCAGATTGGGCCTGCTCAAACTAAACAGCACCAATTAAAATACAGCACAATCCTAAACACCACTGCCTGACAATTATTTGCAGAGTGCTGTTGCATGCCAACCACACCTCGCCGTCAGCCAAGCAGGGCTCTGGCCAAGAGCCTGCACCCATCAGAAGACCCCCAAAGGTCCCATATGGCCAGGCCGACCCTGCGAAGAATCTCTTTGGAGCAAATCCATCTGCCTGGCTTAAAAATCACTTCTCCCCTCGTCCTGAGCCTACCTCGGAATCTCTGCTCCATGAGTAATGCTGCCGACACCACAGCCCAGGACACGTCTTCATCAGCATCTCCCCCACCCATCCACCCCAGCTCTCAATCAAAGAAATGCCTCTTTGCCGTACCGGTGCTGAACAGACATGATGTCACCTTCCCACCCCACCCCACCCCCACCCCCCAGGCTGGTAGCCTCTCTGTCCAAAAAGCGCCAAATCCCCCATAGCCGCCAGGCACGGGGCATAGCATACCCCAGACAGACGCTCTCCACACACCTCCCACGCCTGCCTGCGCCAGCCTGGATCCTGGCCGGCAGACATCCCCCTGCCCGGCGTCCATTCCAAAGGCCACTCGGTGGCAGTCACTGCCAATGGTTAGGTCACTCAGGCAGACGGAGTTAATGGCAACCAGCTCGTTATCGTTTATAACGAAACCTGGGCCATGTTCACGCGGTCAAAGCAAGTCAGTGTTGGGAGGAGAGCATGTTCTACAACTGTGTTGTTCATGCAGGATAGACAAGAGACACACTTCAACTGTGAGATCATGTACTCCCCTAGCCAGTGCTGCAAAAGGAACAGATTCTCATCATTCTTCCTTCTTCCACTCTCTGCATTCAAAATGAAAGAAGAGCAAAAGAGAAAGTGTGAAGAAAAGACCAGTGGTGGCCCAGAGTGACTCTAACTTCATAGACCTTTCTGTTCCAGAGGATCCAATGGCCAGCCGGGGTGGGTGGGGACAGCCCTTATTGCCTCATACTGCCCCCCCAAATAAGAACCCCTATTGCCCCCAAAGTCACTCCCCAGTGCAGCTTGATGGCTCACCCCATAGGAAAGCCTTACAATGAGCGGACACTATCTTGTTCTAGTTTGGGGAGGGGCTCCTGACTCTGGGGGACAGCACAGGTACTGGCCAATTGGTGCTGTGCACAGCCAGTTTCTGTGCAAATGTTCAAAACCCACATGTTCAAAGCTTGACTCTGGAGGAGATAAATGTTTGCATTGAACACACTACAAAAAAGGTGCTTCCTAAACGTTCCCCCCAACCTACAATTGTTACATATGTCACTTGGATGCAGCTGACAGGACTTGGTTAATAAGGCCCTGAGCCATTTCAAATAGGTTGGGGTTATGTGATGAGGCACCCACTTGATAAGTGCCGAAATAAAACAAAAGTGAGTGGGGGTTGTGCAGGATTGCAACATGCTCCTGGTGGACCTTGGCTGGGCAAAATGTGAACACAAGCCCTGCCAGATTTGTGTAATTTTCTCCTCTGAAAACAGCCTTGCAAATAGAGCATGTTGCAACTTTTCACAGATGAAAACAGGGACATGCTTGCAAATTTGATTCCAAGGATCACTGCCCTGCCTGAGGTCCGCCCCAGACTGTGACACATTGCCGAAGCCTCAACGCCACTTCCCATTCAGTGCACAACAGCCCAGCCCTCCACCACTGGCCTGGAAAGCCAAGAGACTGTTTGCTCTGTTGGTTAAAGATATACTCAGAAAGAACACAGTTGACCCGCAGTAGGTGACCAAATACACCTCCACACCTGCAGAGTGTCAGGCAGTAGGTTGCGCACCGTGTGGTGCCTCGCTGCCCATGCGCACACATTCTCACATGTGCAGGGGTGTAGTCGCAGGGGTGCTCCGGGATTTCCCCTACAGCAAGAGCAATGCTGCCTTTGAAACTTTTTTCAAAGGACCTTAACTGAGAAGAAGCACCCGGTTCAGCAGGAGGAAAACTGAGATGCTTGCCCAAGGGCATTTGGGATGGTCTTTTAATGCACTGGTTCCAAACCTGTGGTCCGGGGACCACAGGTGAACCACGAGACTCTGAGAAGTGGTCTGCAAGGTCTCAGAAAAAAAATAATAAAATCACCTTTGATCACTTCCAGTGTCTCGCAGTGCAAGCCATCTCCATGGACCACCAAAGAGAACAGATTGCGACAGCCACAACATTTGAAGAGTCAGCTGTGGCTGTGGGGAGGGCATTCTCCATCCTCTCTGACATTCCATGGGGGATTCCATGGGGGAGCCATTCCATGGGGGAGCACTTATTAGCTGGACCCCCAGAGAGAGGATGAGGACCAGACTCTCCACAGCCACAAGTGGTCCATGATAGTCCCAATTTTTGTCTCAGTGGTCCACGGGCTTCTAAAGGTTGGGAACCACTGTCTTAACAGGACACTGCTATAAGGGGGTGTCATTACAAGCTCCTGGTTTACAACTTCGCCACTGCTTAGGTGAATGGTAGATGCGTCCATTTCCTGTTTTGAAATGTGGCTCCTAGAGACCTTGGGGAGGGGGCTGAGCCACAAAGAATGACCATATACTGTACCGTCAACTCATTTGAACTAAGAAGGCATCCCCCAAACACAAAGACAGGGACAAGGTGGGAAAGACTTTCTGCACTGAGAACTGGTACCAGTCAGAGCAGGCTGTCTAGGATGGTTTGCCAGGAGACCCACCCCTTCTTTCATGCAGCTCTGCAGTCCTCTGGTGGGGCTTCAAGATCTGTGTTTCCCGAGAGAGAAAATTATGCAGGGGATGGACAGAGTGGACAGGGAGATGCTCTTTACACTCTCACATAACACCAGTACCAGGGGATATCCACTCAAATTGAGTGTTGGGAGAGTTAGAACAGACAAGAGAAAATATTTCTTTACTCAGTGTGTGGTTGGTCTGTGGAACTCTTTGCCACAGGATGTGGTGACGGCGACTGGCCTGGACGCCTTTAAAAGGGGATTGGACAAGTTTCTGGAGGAAAAATCCATTACGGGGTACAAGCCATGATGTGTGTGCGCAACCTCCTGGTTTTGGAGGTGGGCTATGTCAGAATGCCATATGCAAGGGAGGGCACCAAGATGCAGGTGTCTTGTTATCTGGTGTGCTCCCTGGGGCATTTGGTTGGCCGCTGTGAGATACAGGAAGCTGGACTAGATGGGCCTATGGCCTGATCCAGTGGGGCTGCTCTTATGTTCTTTATTTTCTTAAAGTCCAGTGGAGACAGATCTCTAGTGTGCAAACTGAACCGTGAAGCAGACCAGGGTCTTTGCTCACTATCTGGACACTATCTGTGTGCCATAGATGAACAGGCCGCAGTCAGGGAAGGGTCTGGAAGGGCTTAAGGTGCAGCTACCGTGCTTCGATTGACAAGCCAGCCTGCAGACACCGGGCGTGTGAAGCTCCACCGAGCGCCAGTGTGCATGTGTGGCGCTCCACGAGTGCCTCCGAGCTTACCTTGGCTCCCGTGTGCTGGCCGTAACCGCAGGGGCCGCAGCCAGGAAAATCTGAGTGCTGCGTCGACAGAGCTGCAAGCTGGCCAGAAAAAGAAAAAGTCTCCATCCCGCAAGCGCTTTGCCAGTCCCAAGAACATGAAGCTGTCACCATCTACAGTTCTCACGAGAGCGTCTCCTCCCAGGCAGGAACACCTGGGAATGCGCAAGCCTCCTGTTTCCTATGTGGAGACCTGTCAGGAGTTGCCTGCACATGGAGACTTCCTCCAAGCAGAAGGAAGAATACGATCCTGAAGTGGTCCTGGCAGAGCTGGGGGCCCTGGGAGCTCAAGATCCTCTGAGGGAGAGCCAGAGACTGCACCCAGATGACACTCCAGGGGGTTCCAATAGTGGGGAACCCAAACCGCCCTTATTGAGGCCTCCATCTCCACTCTCAACCCTCCCTCAGTTGTGGCAATGACCAGCAAGGCCAGGACGAAGCTAAGGCCTAGCCTGTGTCCTTTTGGTGGCCTAAGGCCTCCCATCCACCTGGCCTACCTGGGAGGATGAAGTGAGTCTGTGTAGGGCTGGCCTAAGCCCTCCAGGTGCTTCAGCATGCCAAATGCTGTATCTGGTGGTGTGCCAGCCTGATATGCTACTTTTCTACTTGCAGGGTGTGCCCAATCATGCATCAATGCCTGTAGGCAGCAAACATGATATGGTGGTGCTGGTGGGGGAACCGAAGAACTTCCCTTGAGATGTTGGCCTCAGTCTTGCCCCCTCTGCAAGAGAGCCATGTACACCTTTCACTGGCGCTCTTCAAAATCAGAACTAATTAATGCAATTAAAATCCACATCCCCAGTGTTGCTAACCTGCTTCTCACAAGCCCCTCCCGGGGGGGGGTTAACTTTGCTTTTAATAAAGGTTCTTACAGAGCACAGCTTGACGTGAAAACCGCACTTGTATGGCACAAGCGCCAGTCTCTCCTCTCTTCCCTGCCCCAGCTAGTACATCAACACGATGATGCCATTTTCCAAAATAAAGTGATGTCGCCACCGCCGAGACGGACGGTCCCCAGGCTCATAAAAAAAAATGAGAAAATTATATTTTAAAAATAATATTTGTCTCACTCCCATGAGCAAAGAGACCTAATGAGTGCCCTCACGGAGGCGTAAAGTTGTCTCCCGTGTTGGGGAGGACGACAGCGTTTTGGATCGGGTCCCAAATATACACGCGCCGAAAATGACAGGCGGAGCTGCTCCAAGGACACCCAAATGCCACAGACAGCAAGGAAGAGAACCAGGGAGGATTTCTCCCTTTTGATCATTTAGGTCAGCTATTTTCAACCACTGTGCCATGGCACACTGGTGTGCCGCGAATGGTCCCCAGGTGTGCTGCGGGAGTTTGTTGGAGCGTCATTTATTAATAGGACCATTGGGGGACATGAACCCCCCACCGACAGCATGGTGTGCCTTGTCAGTTGTCCAAAAACCAATGGTGTGCCTTGACTATTTTAGTACCTTGTCAGTGTGCCATGAGACGCAAAAGGTTGAAAACCACTGATTTAGGTGCTTCCAAGCATCACACCAAGTTTACTCATAGAGGTAAAGATACATTCAGATGCACGAACCCACACTGTGGTGATATTCAACATTTCTCTTCTCACAGCAAGCTGCTCTGTGGTCTTCTCTATGGTCTTTGGCTCTTGTGAGGCAAGACCAATATGGTCTTCACTTCCAGGTGATCCTTCTGGGTTCTGTGGCTCGGTTTTTAGGGCAACTGTCTGTAGTAATGAATTGTCTGTCTTTTTCTTCAGGACAGACAGAAAAAGAGGGACAGAAAATTCATTACTACAGACAGTTGCCTTTGAAACAGAGCTGCAGAACCTGGAAGAGTTTTTCAGCTCTTTTCAACCGCTGTGCCTGGGGGCACACCTGGAGGGGGCACATCTCAACTCCTGGGGCACACCTGCAGACCTTTTGCGGCACACTGGTTGAAAATCACTGCCTTGTCAGATCCATAATGAGAGATCTCTGTTTCTATCAAACAAAGAGCGTCCAATAGCCCGCAGCGTCACATCAAGCAGCCGCATCGTGGCCCAAAGAAAATGACAGCCCACCAGGAGGTTCTGCTGGTGGTTGATCTCAGGGGTGGGCACAGCATTTCGGAAGCACTTGGGGATCACGACATCTGAACCTGGCTTCTGTCAAGTGAAACCATCAGACCGTTGATGCCTACGGTTCTGTGGCAGCATCGACCCCAAATTTCCCATTGCCTGCCACCAATCCCTTCAACTGCTTAGTGGGGACTGAGGCCAGAACTGCAAAGCAGGGAAATCTACTGCTGAGTAGGGCCCTCCTCCTTGCACAGGTCAGCGTTGCCTTAACTCTCTTAAGAGACTGCCTCCAGCATTTGCTTTGTAAATGTAATGCATGCGAGTGGGCTGTGGAGATTGCAGGAGAGGAGGCAGAGCAGAAGCAAGTGTGGAGGAGAATAGAGTGGTGGCCTAGAGCGTCTCCCCTCTAGCCCATCACACACACACCCTCTTCAACTCTATTCCCCTTTTGCAAACCAGCGAATGAGAGAAGGAGGCGCAGTGGAGGTCAGAGGGCAGATGGAGTTGGGCTCTCTCTGCCGATCTGCTACTGTAGGTGGACTGCCTCAGTTGACCTCATGGATGGGCTGGCCGTGGTTGGGCTTCACCATTGCCTCGCATGAACTCAGAACATGCCTCGCATGAACTCAGATTACGGGGCTGGGGCACCTTCCTTATGAGGAAAGGCTATGGCGTTTGGGCCTCTTCAGCCTAGAAAAGAGACGCCTGAGGGGGGACATGATTGAGACATACAAAATTATGCATGGGAAGGATAAAGTAAATAGAGAGATGCTCTTTACACTCTCACATAATACCAGAACCAGGGGACATCCACTAAAATTGAGTGTTGGGCGGGTTAGGACAGACAAAATAAAATATTTCTTTACTCAGCATGTGGTCAGTCTGTGGAACTCCTTGTCACAGGAGATGGTGACGGCATCTAGCCTAGACGCCTTTAAAAGGGGATTGGACAAGTTTCTGGAGGAAAAATCCATTACGAGGTACAAGCCATGATGTGTATGCGCAACCTCCTGATCTTAGAAATGGGCTATGTCAGAATGCCAGATGCAAGGGAGGGCACCAGGATGAGGTCTCTTGTTATCTGGTGTGCTCCCTGGGGCATTTGGTGGGCCGCTGTGAGATACAGGAAGCTGGACTAGATGGGCCTATGGCCTGATCCAGTGGGGCTGCTCTTATGTTCTTAACTACAATTCCCAGGAAGCCTTGCAGGTCTCTTGTTATCTGGTGTGCTCCTTGGGGCATTTGGTGGGCCGCTGTGAGATACAGGAAGCTGGACTAGATGGGCCTGTGGCCTGACCCAGTGGGGCTGTTCTTATGTTCTTATGTAACAGACCTTAGGAAAAGACCCTGTGCACTGCAGGAGAAGATCAGTCATGGGTGGGGCAGTTGCTCTTTCAGGGACACTCAAAACAGAGCTTGAAACCCATTTGGAGGAAGAGAGACGCTGCGGTCTTTGTAGTTGCTTGATGATGCCCTCTGGCTTTCCTGGGAACGTAAATGAGCAATTAAAACAAATTACGGGTTTTAATTGGGGATCAGACACTTGGATGTGAGACCTCAGGATCAGCCTTGGCTCCGCTCTACCCCCCTCCCCTGCCATGAAGGCCGTTCTTGCTCCCCGGACCGCTGTAGCTCGCACGGCTCCCATTTCTCTGCACCCTGGCCTGCCCACCGAGGCACGCCAAGGCACACACGAGGCCTTTCAGCTGTCAGCCGGGAGTAATTTGTTAGCGCCTCCAGCAAACATGGCAGAGAGGCTTCCCTCGGACCCAGCCCGCTTGCCCGATTGAAAGCCTCTTTGTCGGACACCCCACCTCGCTTCCCCCCGAGACGACAAAAGCCTTTGGTTAGCAAACGGGCCCCGCTCAGTGGCTTATGAAGGGGGCCTTATTTGAACGGGAGAAGAGGCGAAGGAACGCAGCCAAAACACATCAGTCTTGCGAGACCTGAAAAAATAAAATAAAACCCTCTGCCACCCAGCGCTCCTCCCACCCCTGGAGCAGGTACGACTGGTAAAAACAAACTCCTTGCAATAAGAGACGGAGTCGTTCATTATTAGGGGAGCCACACGCAAAGCAAATTCACTATGAGCAACAAATGGGGGCACATCTGAGGTCATCTAGACCAATACTCTATTCTCAAAACACAACTGCTTGCATTTACACGTACCTCTTCTGTTCTCACTTTAGCTTGTGATGGTCTCCGGCTCCACCCCTCCCATCTCAAGGTACTTTGATCCCCACTTTCCCCCCCTTCTTCTATCCCAGCATATATGTAAGCGTGTTTGTGTGTATGTACATCTGTAACCCCTGGGGGCTGGGGATAAGAATAGGCCCTCAGTTTGGCTGTACTTGTCGTAAGAGGCGGCTAAACAGCCACCGGGTAGATGGGACTCGTCAGCCTGGGAAGGCAGCTCTTCTGAGAGAAGAACTCTGATCCCAAACCTCCACTGCCTCGTGGCTACATCCAGTTATGGAAAAGGCCTCAGGAGTCAACCTCGAGGCAAAATCCGGAGCCGGAGTCCCTGAGGCAGTTCATGGCTGAACACAGTCACGTTCTGGCAACTCCTGCGACGCTGCTGGAACTAACCGTACTGGCTTCTGCCTTTCCATTGGACCATTTCAGCGATGTGGAGAGGGGGGATTTTCTGCATGGGTAACAGCCTATCCTCCATACCTACTTTACCCAGGCTTCGCGCACTGGAGAGGACACTCTGTTCCAGAACCACCATTCAGAGCGTGACACCATAGTCTTCCGAGACTGAAGGATGCCAACAACATCTGTTACACGAAGATACACACATCCCTGGCAACGGAAGATGACACTTTGTGCATCTGATAAATTGGAAGGTTGCACAAGTTTAATTTTCATCTTTTTTTTTTTAAAGCAAGACTTTTTTGCAATGAAGTCCTCTTTACAAACACACAAAGCTCCTAGTCCTCATTGGTCCTTCCATGTCCATTTGCTTCCAGAGCTGTGGTTTTGACCTCAGGCAGCAGGTTGGCACGGGGCAGTCCCTGGCCTCAGTTAGTTTCTCAGACCTGAGAACCTTCCGAGAATTTTCTGTACCTTTCTTAGATCTCTGCGCCATTTCAATAAGCAATCACCTTCAGCATTCTTAACCTCCAGGAATCCAGCATTTCTGAAAAGCTATTGTAACTCAATTAATTAAAGAACCGGCCAAACTAATCAAAGGCAAACAAGAGGAAAGTAGAGATGTAAGAACATGTTCGACAGAGAGTTGGTTTGAGTTCAAGTTCCCATCACTGGTGGGAAGGAAGAGAGAGGGCCTCAGGGTTGCACACCTGTGTTGTGCGGGAACCGGAAAACACTGTGGGATGGAAAGTGGAGAGGCAGAAGGAACCCGACACCCCCACAAAGACAGCTATGACTTTCTGCTTGGGGATTTTACTGTTTGGAATTGATCTTGTTAGGGACCTTGGTTACCTGTTCTTATTTTTAAAGGAAAGGCTGGGTAAAAATATTTGAAATAAAAACACCTCCACCTGTGATCGTCTCTGCATTTAGAAGGTTAGTAAACATTCTGTGACATCACAGCAGCTCAAATCCTGTCTGGAGGAAACAGAGGCAATTGTTGGGTTTCAGTATTTATACAGCTGTGGATAGCTACGTTGTTTTTTGTTGTACAGAGTGTGCTACGATTCTTTCAGTAACTCCATGAAGTAGGAGAAACAGTGTAAGAGTGACTTGCCATCCAGGAAAGTTGTCATCTCTTGAGCTCCTATGTCTTTAACAGCAGCACCTTTTTTCCCCCCTGAAAGTATGTCTTTACCCAGCGTGTAATTCATCTGTGGAACTCCTTGCCACAGGATGTGGTGATGGCATCTGGCCTAGATGCCTTTAAAAGGGGATTGGACAGATGTCTGCAGGAAAAATCCATGACAGGTGACAAGCTATGATGGGTCTGTGCCACGTCCTGCTTTTAGAAGTAGGCTGTCTCTGAATGCCCCGTGCAAGAGAGCGGCAACAGGATGCAGACATCTTGTGGTCTTGTGTGCTCCTCAAGGCATCTGGTGGGCTGCTGTGAGATGCAGGAAGTTGGACTAGAGGGGCCTTTGGCCTGATCCAGCAGGGCTCTGCGTGACTTCCTCTTTGCCGACGATGCAGCTATCACTACCCACTCTGCCAAAGATCTCCAGCAGCTCATGGATCGTTTTAGCAAGGCCTGCCAAGATTTTGGACTGACAATCAGCCTGAAGAAAACACAGGTCATGGTTCAGGATGTGGACTCACCTCCCTGCATTACAATCTCTGCGCATGAACTGGAGGTTGTCCATGACCTTGTGTACCTTGGCTCAACGATCTCCGACACTCTTTCTCTCGATACCGAGCTAAACAAACGCATCGGTAAAGCAGCTACCACGTTTTCCAGACTCACAAAGAGAGTCTGGTCCAACAAGAAGCTGACGGAACATACCAAAATCCAGGTCTACAGAGCTTGCGTCCTGAGTACACTTCTGTACTGCAGCGAGTCATGGACTCTTCGCTCACAACAGGAGAGGAAACTGAACGCTTTCCACATGCGCTGCCTCCGAGCATCCTCGGCATCACCTAGCAGGAGAAAGTTCCAAACAACACAGTCCTGGGACGTGCTGGAATCCCTAGCATGTATGCACTACTGAAACAGAGACGCCTGCGTTGGCTCGGTCATGTCGTGAGAATGGATGATGGCCGGATCCCAAAGGATCTCCTCTATGGAGAACTCGTGCAAGGAAAGCGCCCTACAGGTAGACCACAGCTGCGATACAAGGACATCTGCAAGAGGGATCTGAAGGCCTTAGGAGTGGACCTCAACAGGTGGGAAACCCTGGCCTCTGAGCGGCCCGCTTGGAGGCAGGCTGTGCAGCATGGCCTTTCCCAGTTTGAAGAGACACTTGGCCAACAGTCTGAGGCTAAGAGGCAAAGAAGGAAGGCCCATAGCCAGGGAGACGGGCCAGGGACAGACTGCACTTGCTCCCAGTGTGGAAGGGATTGTCACTCCCGAATTGGCCTTTTCAGCCACACTGGACGCTGTGCCACCTTTCAGAGCGCGATACCAGAGTCTTTCGAGACTGAAGGTTGCCAACTAACTTCTTATGTTCTTATGGCCCCTATTCCTGTGCAGTAAGAAGCAAGGACCTAGGTAAGGGGATGAGTCTTCCAGGAGGCTTTGAACCTGGAGTCTCCTGTTTTTCAGAGATCAGTCCTGGGTTGCCACTTACGTGCAAACTGTGTCCAGTTGATACCTTGGCACACACTTGCACCTGGGACCCAGCAAGAGATGGACCCAAAAGCTCCCTTCCTTCAGGTTGCATTTGGAGAGGGGCGATTCCCTTCCACCCGCAACTTGCCAGGCACTGATATTCAGTCTCCTCTCTGCTCGGTCCATCTGGCACATCCTGGAGAAGCAGCACCACGAGGTATTGATCAGGCCTCCCCCTCCTCCTGGCTGCCTTTCCAGCTGACTAATTCGGCTCTGAGTCCCCAGAGAAGGGATGACATCAGCTGGGAGCCTCGCCCAGGCCGGAGCGGAGTAAAATTAGCTCCCGCAGGCAACACACACGGAACTAAATATGGATGTTTGGTTGTTCCCACTTTGGCAGCACAGGCCATATGTTGGAGTGTGCACAAGCATGACCTATTGCTGGGCCTGGACAGACATTTGGCCCAAGCCCACGGGCTGCAGGAGGGAATCATCGAGGGCTCTGCAACCAAAGAGAGCCATGAGCTTGCTCTCTCTGCCAGCGTCATGTGCTTGTACCGCAGGGATGTGCAGTGACTGACGGGGCTGGTGAGGCAGTGTCACCTAGCCCAGTGATCCGAAAATGACATCACTTCTGGGTCGCCTCCAGCTGCAACTGCTCTGGTCACGCCTGGAGGTATTTTGAGGCCCGGCGAGGCCACACAAGGCCTTCCTGGTCCTTAGAAGGCTTTCTAATGTGTCCAGAAGGCCTCAGGAAGGTAGTTCCAGTTTTTCGTAAAACAGGATGTAGCTTCTGAAGGCCTCAGACTCTCCAGCCCTCTGGATGCGACCAGAGTTTGGTTGCCTGGATCTGGTGAGTCAATGGGTCAGGTGAGGCACTGCCTCCCCTGGTTCTATTGACTGTTCACCTCTGCTGTATGAAGCGATTGGCCAAGGTTGGCAACTAGCTGGCTTTTGACTGGTTCAACCAGAGTTCTCTTGGGTAGCCAATGTCTGAAAATTAGGGACTGCCGGGCTTCATCACCCAGGATCTGCTAAGTTCTGAACTGGCTTCACCCCAGACTCACCTGGGTGTGCCCAGGTCTGCACAGTCTCCTCACATGTGCCCTCCCCCCCCCCCCACAGGCCTCCAGCCAAGGTGCAAGATCCTTTGCATTCTTGAGCTCCAAAAGCCAAGTCATGTGCATATTTCCATGAATTCTGGATTCGATGATGAGGACATCTTTCCAGTACACCTTTAAACAAAGCTGGCCCATAGCATGGCCAACTGAGGCAGTTGCCACAGGCAACAGACTGGCAGAGAGGCATCCCGCTTATCTCTGCCCACCCACTCACCTTCCACATTCAAGTCTGCCACTCTCCTCCACTGTCCCTCTTCCCTTTTCAGTCCAAGGAAAGGGCGGAGCAGAGACTGGCACAGCGCCCGGTAATGGAAGCAGCATTAGGCCCCATGCTTCAAGTACTAGGAAGTCTTGGGCCAGCTCTGACACCCTCCTGGTTTTTACAATTGGGGGGGGGGGGGTTGCGTCTGCAGAGTCCATGAGGAGCGAGACAAAAAATCGTGTCAACGTCCCCTGTGTGGGATGTTAGATGGGCTGGGATTATGAACCAGAACATCAAAACGTCCAGGTGCAAAAACGTGGGATTCCAAGATGGTAAGCTGGCAACCAGCCCACCTGATTGCTCCAGGGCTCCCTGCACCCACTCAAGGTGGAAGCCTTTTGAAATGGAGAACAGGCAAGAACTGCGGCTGAAATACAATTTACACAGGTTCGGATGGGAGGTGCCCGTCCGCTATCATCCCTGTTTATCAGGGACAGTCCCTGTTTTCTGGAAATGGTCCCTTGTATATCTAGACTCCTGTTCTGGACCTGAGAGCCACTCCCCTGGGCAAGTTTTGCTCTTGCAAAACCCGTAGCTGTTGCATCTGGGACATCCGCTTCCTTCCTCCCAACTCTCCAGGTTCTGAAGAAGCAGGTGTGACGACAGGTTGCGTCCCGCTTCTAGGAAGCGCAAGCACATGATCGTGAAGGCACACTACAGTGGGCAGCCTGCCATTTCAGAAGCTGCACGCAGAGCGTGAAGGGACTTGCTCCCCGCCAGCAGCCGGAACGCAGTGGCAGTTTACGTCAAGGTCCTCTATAGGCATCATGGCTGCTACCCCTGGATCAGCCCCTCTATGGTCATGGGTTTGTCCTTTTGAAGGCGTCTAAGTGAGTGGCCATCGCTCCATCTTGTGACAGCGAGTTCCACAGATGCATTGTCAAATGGACTCCTCCTCTGCCTGTTCTGAATCTTGTGACACTGGATTTCATTGGGAATAAACTTCTTTTTCTCCGCTTAGTCTGCTCCAGACCTTTCGTATACTATTATCAGGTTCCTGCTTTAGTGGTCCTTTTTCTAAACCACCCCCCTTCCCCCAAATTCTCATTTGGCCCTGAAAGGGTGGAATGGGGGGGCGGCATGGGCATGATCCTGGATGCGACAATAGGGGCCCTACACCCAAATCATGTCTCTGCTTTCTTCTGCAAAACTGTGGGGGTTACGGGATGGCACACACCTGAGATAACATGATTGGCAGGTCACAGAATGTGAGCCAACCAGGAAGCTGCTCGGAAATGCTCTGCCCAGCTAGAGAGAGCTGGACCACTGCAAAACCAGCCATCAGATGCTACCCGGGCACCCATTTCTTCCTTTCCTCTGCCAGCGAACAAAGCTCACAGTCCAAGTGAAACAATTACAGGCCCTGACATTTCTTGAGCCAACTCCTTGCAAGGACTCAGAAGCTTCACAAGTTTAGAGGGGCAAAGCTACATTTGCCAGAGGTCAGCAGCACCTACAAGTGAAGCTTCGCAAGCCCAACAAGGACAACCACCACAGACCAGCCAGGTCTGCATGGCAGTGCTTGTGGTTTTCAACTCCTGCAAGCTAGGTAAGGTTCATTGGCGTTATTCTTTTCAGCATGGGTTTTTGGGTGCCCAAAGAGAGGCAGAGAAGAAGCAATCATCCTTGCCTCTGACTGGCAAATCTTTGCTGCAAAGGTTAAGTGGCTTGGACAGGGGCACAGAGGAAAGTCGGTGGCGGAGGAAAAAGTGAAGCTCTGGATTCAAAGAGCCTTTTTTCAAAGGGAGAAGCAGGAGCCTTATTAAACCCAGAGAGAGGTCGTGGATCCCAATGCTTTCTGGCAAGGAGAGATGGGGAAGGTTCACCTGGTCGATTTCTGCTTGCCATGCACAAGAGACCTGCCAGCCAATAAAGAAAAAACTCTGCCAACTCTACTGTCACTCTTGGGGGAAGCAGACCAGTAATCGTGTGTTAACATTACTGGAGTCCGAAGCACAAACCACAGCCTCTCTCTTGTGGATCATCTCAGCTCCTCAAAAGGGACATTCATTCTTTGGGTGTCTGTGGTTTCGAGAGCTGAGAAATTCACTGCCAAACCTCAGCCCTCCTGCTAAGAGGTGGCTCGTTAAGCTCTTACCGTCAGGACCAAACTAAATAGAGGGTTTTCATACTGGCAAAGTCATTGTGGTGCCCACTCTGTATAACCGCCACCGCTGCAACTCTACACCGACCCTGAGTGCCAAAACCAGAATCTATAAACTACTTTGCATTGGCAATTGCGAGTCTTTGGAAAGTAGAGGGTTGCCACTGAATAAGCAACACTGATTTAAGGGGGGGTGGGGGGGGAGAGAATGCAGATTGCACTCAGAGGAAGTTTCAGAATTAAAGAACACAAATCAACACATATTGTATGCGCTCTTGACACAACCACCCCTGTGACACATCCCCAGTTTGACGGCTGACGGTTAATTCTGTGATTCTCAGCAGTTTCTACGGAGAGCACGTTTCAGAAAGGAAGACTCTTTGGGGTGCTTTCCCCACTGGCGAGCTGCCAAAGGAAAACCTCCCGCCCAGCATGGATTGTCTCGACAAGCACCCAGTTTCGGAAATTCAGCTCTAACTTTAAAATAAAAAATGCTCCATTTGAGATTTCAGGCCCGGTGGCATTGCACATTTGTGGATTTGCAGGCATCTGGGACCGATCTAAGGCCAGGAGGGTAAATACAGCATAAATCTCCCTCTGGGGACATACCTCCCATTCAAGGCCAAGGCTCCCTTTCCCTGTGCTGCAGCCCCCTCTCTCAAATTAATGCCACCTCTGTATTTCATGTTTCGGTTGAAAATATCTCATTCATGCTCTCGTTTTCAAGTCCATGTTTCAAAATTAAGAGGAGGAAGGTCTGCCTGAACCCTACTCAGTTGTATTCTGGAACTATTACACCTGTCTACCTCCTTGTCTGCCCCCCAACCCCTCCCAGCACATCTGCCAGGTTTGAGCTCCAACCCTTTTGAGGGCACCTTACCGGAGACGTGTCCCAGCGAAAAGGCACCGTCGGCTTTGGGAAAACCAACAGCAGCAGCCACGGTAAATGGATCATTGTGCTGAAAGGTCAAGGAGCTCCCCTTCCAAGTGGTTTGAGGTCCCTGGGAGAGGGGGCCACTGGCCACAGCTGGGCTGCATTTAGGGTTATAAAGCAACACAGATTCCACTCCTACCTCCCTCCCTTCCCTGCATGTCATTGCACTTCTCCCTAAGGTGGTCCAACCCACGTGGACCGACAACAGCTGGGAAGGACTCCACGCCCACTTGGGGAGCAGAACTCCTCCCTCCTCTCTCTCCCTCTCTCCCTTCCAGATTAAAGTGTGAACACTCTGCTACAGGGAAGCTCCCATGGTGGGAGGGGATCCAGGATCTGATCGGAAAAGGCTCAGTCCCCAGCATGGCTCTGCAGAGTGAAGGCTGAGCTCTGGAACTTGTGAAGGTGTTCTGCCAAATCCCAATGCACTGGGCCTTGTGCCCGCTTAAGGCTAATTAGCTTCCCTTGTTAAACTCACAAGTGCAGCAGGCAAAAGTCAGAGTCCAGTCCCAGTCCAAGGTCAAGCTCCAGTCAGGTCAGGTCTCCTCTGGGTCAGGGTAGCCTTTGGTCCTTCTGAAGCTGCCTTTTATCCTTGGATGTCTCATAATCCAAAATGCAGCTCAGCTGTGAGCTACCTTGCTAGCTCCTTGTTAAGTCCAAATTAGGCTCAGGTGAGCCATCTCTTCAGTCCTTGTCCATTCAAAGTCCCATCAAGGTCAAATGAAGCTCAGGTGTCCATCAGAGTCCCATTGGCCTTGATTGATTACAGCTGTGGAGCCAGGCCTGCCCTTCCCAGAGCTGTCAACCAGCTGTCAAAACATGGAATCGCTGTCAACACCACAGCACCCACCTGATGATCTTCTGATCTTCCATTACAGAAGGAATGATCAAGAGTGCCTCTGATAATATGCAGAGTGCCTTTCCCTCCAATATAGCTGCAGCTCAGGGGAAGGGCTGCAAAACCCAGTGCATATGGGTGTCAGCATAGATGAGCCCCAACACTGGTTTTAGAAATTCACTACTGCCAGAGACCCTATTGCCAGTCCGCCCTTTCTCCAATCTACCACCCCCAATTACCTCACCCTATCAGAGACAGAACCCGGGAATTCTGGTTCTTGTCTGTCTCCCCACCCCACTCCCACTCTCCACCCTCTCACCCCCACCATCCAGCTGTAGAGGAAGTCCTGAAAACCCCAGGACTGTGCAAGCCACCACAGGTTGTGTGAAGGCCACCACACACGGAATAATTCACCTTTTGTCAGGTGCTGCCTGCTCTCAGGTCAGGGCTTCTCTGTTGTGGTGCCCTGAACTCTTGATCTGTGCACCTGGTGCTAACCTTTCTGGTTCCAGGCACCAAATTGTATTTGCCCTGGGCCTTGTATATTCAGGAGATACAGTGGGATCTTATCTGATAGGGTTTTCTTTTCACCCATCTATGGCTTTTCCTGTTGGTATTTTTCTTCCAGTATAGCTGTGTCCTACTGTAATTGGGTTCTTAAAATTTCAGGTGATGACTGACTAAACTCCAGAGAGACAAGGTAGGGGGAGCTGGAGTCGCTTGCTCTGGATGAGACCAGAACAGCAAACTCCTGTCCTCATGGGACTAAGGGAAGCCACCAGGAACCTCCAAACTTCTGGCTGGCAGCGAATTCTCTTCTTAACAGTGGCTCTGTAGACATCTGTTGTCCTAAATTGGAAGAAGGCAGCCTGGACGTCCTGGGGGAGGGGTGAAGAGGAAGAAATAGGGGCTGCAGCTGGATCTAGGATTCTGGATCTGGGAATCCAGATCCACAGAACCCCCCCAGGGCACCCCAAAACTTTGGCTTGAATGAGTTTGAATGGCAAGAATTACACTGCCCTCTGCTGGCAACTAAGCTTGTAACACATTTTGTCTCCCAACCCCCCCTCCCATATATTTGGAGCATTTTCATAGGGGAAAATGGTTTTTCACAGTGGACAATTGACCTCTATGGTCTTCTCTATGGCTTTTATCTCTTGTGATGTCACTTCTGGCTTCTGGAAGGTTCTTCCAGGGTCTGTGGCTCTGATTTTAGCGCAACTGCCTGTAGTAATGAACTGTCTGTCCCTCTTTCAGAGAAGGAAAGGGTTAAACCACTCCCCGAAGTCCCAGTCCGACCCCTCCGGTCTTCACATGGCAAACTTTCAACCAAAAATCAAAAGAGACATGAGATCTGATCTCTGCTCCTCATCCTAATCTCATTTGACTCAAGCTGTTTCTGGGTCTGACAGAAGCCCCTGCCTTGCAACTAGTGATCCTCATGTTTCTGGGTTCTGAAGCTGGAAGTCTGTTTTTGGGCTCTGAGGCTGGAGAGTTACAGCAGACCAAAAAAAGTCTTTACCCAGCAGGTCTACAGAGCTTGCTTCTTGAGTACACTTCTGTACTGTAGCGAGTCATGGACTCTTTGCTCACAACAGGAGAGGAAACTGAATGCTTTCCACATGCACTGCCTCTGACGCATCCTCGGATCATCTCACAAGACAAAGTTCCAAACAACACAGTCCTGGAACGAGCTGGAGTCCCTAGCATGTTTGCACTGCTGAAACAGATGCCTGTGCTGGCTTGGTCATGTCGTGAGAATGGATGATGGCCGGATCCCAAAGGATCTCCTCTATGGAGAACTCGTGCAGGGAAAGCACCCTACAGGTAGACCACAGCTGCGATACAAGGACATCTGCAAGAGGGATCTGAAGGCCTTAGGAATGGACCTCAACAGGTGGGAAACCCTGGCCTCTGAGCAGCCCGCTTGGAGGCAGGCTATGCAGCATGGCCTTTCCCAGTTTGAAGAGACACTTGGCCAACAGACTGAGGCAAAGAGGCAAAGAAGGAAGGCCCATAGCCAGGGAGACACACCAGGGACAGACTACATTTGCTCCCAGTGTGGAAGGGATTGTCACTCCTGAATTGGCCTTTTCAGCCACACCAGACGCTGTCCCAGAACCACTTTTCAGAGCACGATACCAGAGTCTTTCGAGACTGAAGGTTGCCAATGAATGAATGAATATTAATCTGTAGAACTCATATACTGGAACTGATGTAGTGGATTCATCTACTAAGTAATGAGGCTGGCACCCAGATTTTCTGGAGAGCCATTTGAAAAGTGAGGGATGGTTGGATGACCAAGTCCTAATTGCAACCCCAAAGGTGCTGGCCTGAAAGTTCTGTGCCCCAGGTGCTATTGAGCTAGCTATATGCCAGCTATTATGCTAGGTGACTTGAGTGTTCCTTTCTGGAGTGAAAAGGCAGGATATAAATTCTACTAATAAATAAAATAAATAATGATGCTACAGCCCTCTGCCGGAACTGGGATTCATGTTGGCCCAGGGACTGCTGGCTGCTAACCTCTAAAGTCCTGATTAATGTAGTTACTGCCTACATCTCTCCCGAATCGGCCTTTTCAGCCACACTAGACGCTGTGCCAGAACCACCATTCAGAGCACGATACCAGAGTCTTTCGAGACTGAAGGTTGCCAACAACAAGGCCTACATCTCACATCTATTCACGTTTTCAGGTTTAAGGCAAAATCAAATTTTCTGCAAATTGTTTCCAGTGTCCCATTCAGTGCAAAGAAGGACAAGCCACATGGCTGGGGATCAATTTGGGGGGGGGGATGCAAGAGAAGGGTAGGAAACATTGTGTGGAATACAGTCCCCTCACCCCCCAGCACCTGTTTGTGGTTCATTGCTTGGGATACAGAAGGAAGGCCCAGGGGACTGTTGCAACATGGGGTGTTGGCTCTCGAAGCACTGTGCCACAGACCTGCCCGTACTTGAATCTCTGGTTACGAGGGCTGGTGCTGGGAAACAGTCACTGGGAAGATGACAACAACAAAAAAGGGAGAGCTGCCCTCCCATGCTCAGAGCTTCTCCCTACCCTGGCTCAGTGGGTCACACTTCTGCAGGTTACTAAATGTGCTACAAGACCTTGGCTTCCAAGAGGGCTGGGGCCAGGATGCTGGAGCGGCCCCCTCCAGAGCAAGGTTCCCTTCATATCCTAGAGATGGGGCATGTCAAGAAACCTCTCTGGCTGCCCCCAGTCTTCCCAGGTGCCCCCTTGCCAGACCTTCAGGCCCAAACATGATGTCTTGTGGGCACCTGTGTCTGAGGAACTGGATATCAAGGCCTTAATGTTAAGTGAGCAACTCTTTCGGATGCAATCCACTCCCAGAAATTGCCCCAGTCCAACTCCACCCTGCTCTGTCCACTGTCAGTGTTAGTCCTGGCAGTCCCAGCCATCTCAGCTGCCGGGGGGGGGGGGTCACCTTTGAGCCAGTATTGAGGAAGGCCCCTGGGGCAAAACTGGTCCCCCAAACAGGCAAGCCCCATTTGTTAGCCTAGAGCAGGGGTGTCCAAAGTTTTTGGCAGGAGGGCCACATTGTCTCTCTGACAGTGTGTCAGGGGGCCGGGGAAAAAAAAGAATTAATTTACATTTAAAATTGGAATAAATTTACATAAGTTTACATAAATGAATATATTGAAGATGAAATTATATGAATGAATGAAGGTCTTGCAATAGTTCAAGGCCTATAAAAGGCCTTGCACAAAGCAAGGCTGGCCTTTCCTTTGCTGCCGCTACTGCATCGCAGACGTGAGACAGCAAGCAGTGGAAGAAGCCCTCATCCCACAGCTCATGCAAGAGGTCAAATCTCACAGCTCACATTGAGAGCAGTTGTGTCGGGCCAGTGTGGGCTCCAACAAATCTCTGGAGGGCCAGAGGCTCATTGGAGACTGGGGGCTCCCTGAGGGCCACATTGAGAGGCCTCGAGGGCCACAAGTGGCTCCAGGGCCGGGGTTTGGGCACCCCTGGCCTAGAGTGAGCCAAAAGGAAGGGTGGAAAAGGGGACCTCTGTGGGAACAGAACTTTATGTGGGTTGAAGGTCATGGCCAACCCCTTTCTTTCCCTCCCTCCTTCCAAACTATCAACCTGAAAAGCCAGACATTAACTGGACTGAAAGCACTCAATCAGAATCAGGACCCGTGTAGATTTCCTAGCATCTACCTCACCTGCTGGTGACTGGGGGCATTAAAGGGCTGGGTGTCTGCAATGGAAGGTGAGCGCTGCTCTCTGCTGGAGGAAACCGGGCTTGCCACAGAGTTGCACAGGCAACAAACGAACATCTCTGGGAGATGGGCAAGTGTGGAGAGGGCACATTTAGAGTCAGAATGGGTGGATCTGCTGCTTGTTGCTTCTGCCTCCTTCTTCCCTCTCAGTGCCACTCCTGAATCTTGCACTGGAACATCCTCCCTAGTTGCATTTAACAAATTGTTTTCTTTGGCCTTGCCTGTCCTCGCGATCCTGTCCTCACCTTCACCTGCTCTTGTGTGGCCACCTGGCTCTCCCCCAGTGCTTGGACTACGGGAGAACAGGTAGCGAGGAGGCCCACAAGCTCCACCCCCTTTTAGCCATCTCACTGTGGCCTCTGCAGCCTTTTGAAAACAGCAGCGCCAACTTGCATTGACAATAATACATATTAACCAACTGCCTGACTAATCAAGGGAAGTCTTTTAATCAATTCATCTAAGCAGTTTGTAGGAACACAATAGCTCTGATCCAAACCACACTTAAATAACGTGTAGGAAGCTGCCTGCAAAAGGAGGGAAAGGGCAGGGCAAGCCCTCCAGGAAGGCTCCAGGTTCAAGAGGCACGCCCAAGCCACTGCTTCCTTCCAATTTTGCTAAACTCTCTGACCTGGAGGCAAACAGCATGAGGAGGTATTAGCCAGAGATGGGTGGACTTGCACCCTTGGGACTACTAAACAACTGTAGGGTACTCAGCCCCTGGCCAGCAGTGGTGTGGAGGGCTTGTTGGAGGCAAGGCTAGCAATCTGGATCATCTTCCTTATGGGGGGAAAATGTGACCAAATTCTGAATGGGAAAGCAAAATGACCTGAACGAACGATGCCATATATTCAAATATATCGCTTTAACTTTGCAGAATTTATTCCGCTGGCCATAGTAGTGTGCAGGGGAGGGAGGGAGGGAGAGAGCACTTCAGCCACATCCTGTGTGACAGGCTGAAGTCTTGCTCAGTTCCTGTCTAGATTTCAGGTACATTTTCAAAATTGAGCTCTGATGACTCTATGAGCTAAAAATGTACTCGGGAACAAAGATGTATCAAAAGAAAACACAAAACAAGGTTCTCTTAGAGGATGGGGTGTTGCACTGGGTACAAAACCCTGTGGTTGCACAAGGACATCCAAAACCAACCCTCCAAACGTGGTCTAGGGTCTAGGAGCCCAGTCCAGAGCATTCCAACTCCCAAGGGGGACACAGCCCAGGCTCCCCCAGGCTGCCACAGATTCTCAACTGGTTCAAGCCAAAATGAGAAGGTAGTGGTCTACGGCCCACTGGGAGACTGCAGGCCAATTTCCAGTGGGTCCTCCCTTGCCACGGGCTTCTAGGCTGCCGAGGTGGGATATGGACCTTCTAGCTGACGTGGTCTGATGCAGCAAAGCCATAAAGATGTTCCCAAGTGTGGAGCACGTACTTAACTCAAACGAGTTCGGCCTGAATTGAGCATGCAACTTCATTCCGCAAATCTAATGCATATTGGTGGACTGCAGGGAATCTGGTGAAACTCAGCTGGGTGCCCTGCAAGTCAGCAGGGAGCCCCATCATGGTTTAAGCGACAGAGAAGGGAACAGTAGGGACAACACTACCAGGCACTGGGGGGCAACGTCAGAGGCTGGTCAAGCCTGGCAATAGCCAAGAGTCTGTGTCCAACACAGGGCCACCTTGCCATGCTGATCCCCAAACCCTCAGAATCAGAAGCAGTGGGAGCACCCACCACACCATCAAGGGGCAGGCAGTGGATGCCCAGAAATAAAGAAAATATTTCTTTACTCAGCGTGTGGTTGGTCTGTGGAACTCCTTGCCACAGGATGTGGTGACGGCGTCTGGCCTGGACGCCTTTAAAAGGGGATTGGACAAGTTTCTGGAGGAAAAATCCATTACAGGGTACTAGCCAGGATGTGTATGTGCAACCTCCTGATTTTAGAAATGGGTTATGTCAGAAGGCCAGATGCAAGGGAGGGCACCAGGATGAGGTCTCTTGTTGTCTGGTGTGCTCCCTGGGGCATTTGGTGGGCCGCTGTGAGATACAGGAAGCTGGACTAGATGGGTCTGTGGCCTGATCCAGTGGGGCTGTTCTTATGTTCTTGACTACAATTCCCAGGAAGCCTTGCAGGTCTCTTGTTATCTGGTGTGCTCCCTGGGGCATTTGGTGGGCCGCTGTGAGATACAGGAAGCTGGACTAGATGGGCCTATGGCCTGATCCAGTGGGGCTGTTCTTATGTTCTTACGTTCATTGCTGGCCTTCCCAGGGCCCTCCAAAACCTGGTGCCAGTACAGTCACCAGGCCAGGTGTTCCACTTGCTTACACACTACTGAGTGAGGGACCGTCAGCCCAACAACTTCCCCATCACCGTTTCACCGCCAAATCTTCTCTGCAAGACTCTTCCAGACCTGCCAATTTATTCCCAAATCTTTTTTTTTTTTTAGAAACTTCTGTCAAAACCAAGAGAAGCCCGGAATACCAGGCAACCCTCCAGAACAAAAAAGGATATTTCCAGAAAGTTCAGTCTGCCTCCAAATGCCCTGTGTCCACATTTCTGGGAGGCTTTGGGGCTTCAGTCCAGCTATCGGGGTTCTGGAGAGAAGCAGGGTCAGTGGCAGGCAGTGGCCCTTCTAGGGTCTTATAAACGAAACTCGCAGGAGCCCCCTGGGATTGGAAAATATCCGAGCGGAGCCTCTGAGGACAGCTGTCTGCGGCCAGAAGCTGAGAGGAGTCGCCGGACACCAGGAAGAGACCATAGGCCTCAGGATTGGAGATGCCGTACTTCTTGGCGCAGGCTGCACAGACTGACGCTGCGGTCGTGTCCGGACGGATGGAGATGGTCTTCTGATCGCTGAAGGGTTCGAGGAAGGAGACATAGAGGATGTTCTGAGGAGATGGAAAGAGTGGGTTTAGCCCAACAAGGGTATTGGGGTGGGAGTCATCCTCTCAAGATCTAACATAAGGCAGTACAAGAGAGCCTACCGCAGGCAGCTGATTATGGGGCACTGAACAAAAAATGGCAGCCAACTCTATTTTTTCACTACCACAGAGGCTGCCATTTTGATTTTCTCTCCAAGACATCGTAATGTCCCAGACCGTTTTTATCCCGGCTCCCAGAATCCTTTGCTCTTAACTTCTTCTGCTGCCCCCCCATCACTGCAGTACCTGTGAATGGCTTCGGGCAACCTGCTGGTGATGGTGGTGGTGGTGGATGGTCCGGCGGCGATGCCACTGGTGAATGGAGTGCTGGGCCTCGATGCTGATCTGCCTTGTCATCATGGCAGCTGGCTGGAAGTTGGCAATATGGTAGAGGGCCCCAAACCATGTCGTGAGGTAATAACCGCCTGCAGGGTTGAGCAAGGGGAAGGGAGGAAATACAGACATCATGATAGAGAGCACAAGCGGAAGAACATTCTGGGTGCTGAGAGGGCCAAATCTGACAGAGGACTGGGTTCCATGCACAGCTGACTTGGGCCCAGTCCTATCCAATTTCCCAGTGCCAATGGAGTGTGTGCTGCATCCTACAGTGGGGAGACAGTCACAGAGGCCTCCTCAAGGTAAGGAAATGTTTGTTCCTTTACACTGGGGCTGCATTGCTGCTGCACCAGTGCTGGAAAGTTGGATTTACTCCGACCCCGAGTAAATCACAAAGCAAGAACTTTGGTCATGGTTTTCAGTTCTCACTATCTGTGCACTCCGTTCCCACGGATTCACTTATCCACGGGGAACATGAGTGTTACTCAAGTTGCACCATCCTCTGCCTGTTCTGCAGCCACTCCAAGGTGATCTGCAGCATCTGTACCCATCCTGAAGCTGTGGTGGCCATTCTATATCTGTGGCAGCCATTCTACCCATGGCCATTTTGAAGATATTCACTGCATCTATAGCCATCCTCAAGCTATCCGTGGCGGCCATTCTGAAGCTATCCACTGTTGGCACTTCTGACCAGGTTAGCTACCTCTCCCCCTAACCCCACTGATCCCATAGGATCCACTGGGTCTTCCAGAAAGAGAATTGACTCTATCAACTACAATATAACAGAAAACCAGCCCCACCAACTGGCCAAGAAATAGACCTCTTAATGCCCTCTGGGTCAAATCAGCACCATTCGTTTAACTTCTGTGCTTGCAATGCAGAAGCAAGATACAGCATAAACATAATGCCTTATGAACCCAAATGTCTGTTCCACCCACCTTGGGTCTCTGTACTCCTTGTATCCTAGGGAACCCCTGGTCTCAAAATACTAACTGCACCCTTTATACAGACACCTGAACCTCAGCAAAAACCCGAATCATTGTAGGGAACACAAAAGACAGAGGAAACTGACATGAGCTGGACCACACACAGCCTCCCACCTTCTCCCTGCAGCTGGCCAGGATCCATCAGCTCCATCATGTATTCCACATCCAACTGCACAGAGACAATGTCACAGTTCACCAGCGTGTAGGTCAGAACCGGCAAGAAGTCGTCCGCACCGAATGGCTCTACCAAAAACAGAGAGGAGAAATATTATGATTGGGAAACAAAGCAGTATCTGGTAGCTCACAGACAGCAATAAGGGTATGTGATTCTGATCTTTTGATTCTTGAAGCTTACCAAGGAAGAAGGGACCAGAAACCAGGGCTCCAAGGCAAACATAAACCAACATTTCATCTGACATCTGACATCATGATAGAGACATCATGATAGAGACAGCTCCTTAGAGCTCCTTGAGGAGCTCTCTCTGGGGGACAGGCCTTCTTGGTGGTGATGCTCCAGCTGATGGGACGGTCTCCCCCAGAAAGGTCCACCTGACACATTCTCCGCTGAGCTCTAGGCACAGAATTAAATCCTTTGCATTTGCTCAGGCTTTCAATGAATGGAAAAATTCAGAATGGCAAAATCCAGCCAAGAATGATCTCACATCGATGGTTTTTGGCTTTTTTCAATATAAAGACCATTAAAATCAATAAATACATTTTAAAACACCTCTGCTTCAAAACTCGGTGCTTCCATTCGGTTTTCTGACACAACCCCCTAGTTCCCATAGCTGACCCGAACTAAGTCTATCATTCAACTGAAAGAAACTGCACGTTCCACTTCCAGTTCATGCCAGTGGCTTCCAGTTGCATCCGGGAGGGGTTCTGAGGAGGCCAGGTCAGGCACAGCCTCCAGGTAAATTACAGCACTGTGCTCCCCACTCCCCATGGATTCCAGCATCCACAGATTTTGGTATCCACTTGGGGTCCTGGAACATATCCCCTGCAGATGCCATGGGCCTGCTGAATATATATGTTACTCCCCATCCTCTTAAGCCACCCTGGCAAGGGAGTCAGCCTCTGTACCTGTCCTGCCAGCAGACTGGTTCATGGCTTCGTAGAGCATCTTGCAGACCTTCAGCATCTCTACCTCCTTCTTCTTGGGCGAGTAAGAGTGATGCAGGAGATTCAGCTTGGTCCGGATGCGCTCCAGGCCGGCCCCATCAGGCACTCTGGCCGTCACCCCCAGCTCCCCCAAACTCTGCTGCTTCATGGTGGCCTGGTGCTCACACAGCCTGCCGATGGTCCCGTCGCGGGTGCGGAACTCCAGCAGTTGGGCGTAAATGGCGTCCCGGAGCGGCTTCAGCATGCACTTGTAGAGGGCAGTCTCCACCACAGAACCTGGAGGGGATGAGGCGAGGACGCAATCTTGATCAACACAGCGTGGAACTCCAGACCAAAGGGCCAACATTTCTTCCCTGGAGCTGCCAAAGTCCCCACCAACTGGATAAAAACAAGACCATTTGAGGCAGCTTCCTGGACTCCAATACCTGGCAAAGAAACCAGCTGCAGCATTCCTGCCCTCAAATCCTTCAAAAATCTGCATGTGTGGAGCTTCAAACTCGTTCTCTCATAGAATTCTGCACCTGGAACGCAGGATTCTGCTCTCTGTATGAATTTGTGCAAGCCCAGCTCATTTGCATATACCCTCCTATTTTGCATAATTAATAAACTGGGGGGAGGGGAAGCCTGGCATGGTACCAAATCCCTACAACTGCTGAAAATCCTGTTCAGCTAACTTGTTGTCTTACAAGATAGTCATCAGAGAGTAACTGATCACATAAATTTGTCCAACAGCGGTTTTCAAATGTCGTCATTAGTTTTTATATTTTCATTTTGCCCTTCCTCCAAGAAGCTCAGGATGCATACATGATTTCCCCCACTCCTGCAGTATGTTCAAAACAACCCTGCAAGGTAGGTTGGGAGGAAAGAAAACAACCGGCCCCAAAATTACACAGTGAGCTTTACGGCTGAGCAGGGATTCAAACTCAGAAGAATGTGATTATCGCTCTGCTAGACTGACACCACTCTCAGGATGAGAAATCTGTGGATTTTTTTTGCCAGGCTCTCAATTCTGCATGGAAATCCCAGGAGGGGGACAAGACAGTTGCCCAAAGCACCCCGGAGAATCTAAACACTCTATCTAAGGAAGCTGATATGGCTCCCCGTCACACGTTGCTTTCCTCCGCCTTCCTCCAACGGTCTCCACCATCAACCCTGCTGGCTGCACTGGCGCCCCAACCACACAGAAGCCGCTGGTTTCCTAAGCGTGAGGCTTCTGCCTGTACGTGAGCGGATGCTGTAGCAAGCCCGCCACAGCCCCGAGTGAAAACCACAGAGGTATTTTCAGCTCCTCGGAGATAAAATAAGAGACATTTATAACAGGTTTGTACAGAGCAGGCTCAGTAGCTCAGCACTATCCACCTCTTGGGTGGTGGGGAGGGGAGCAAGAGGTAGATTCTTGGCTTTGCCGTTACCCTAGATTGGAAACCAGGCTGACAAATTACCTGGGCAGGGACCAAACAGGAAGGCCCATCCATAGCTATTGGCTAAGGAAGCATAGCTTCCTTAGCATAGCCAAGGAAGAAGATATAGGGTGATAACAACAAGAACGAGTAGATTAAAGAACAGTTTCTATCCCAACGCAGCGTCTAGATTAAATGCGGGGGCACAGTGATATGTTGAACAGAGTTTTAGCAATGTGGTGATTGTATATGTAGTCTGCCTGACCTTGTTGTATTGTTGTTTTGTTTTGGTCTTGTCTTGTTTTACCTTGCAAAAGCACCTAATTTCGTTGTACTTGTGTACACGGGTACAATGACAAATAAATTTTCTATTCTATTCTATTGACCGGGACTGCTAAAATGGACCCTCCAGACTCAGGATCTCAATAGAAATGGACCTCAACAAGGCCATAGGAATGGACCTCAACAAGTGGGAAACCCTGGCCTCTGAGCGGCCTGCTTGGAGGCCCGGATTGGCCTTTTCAGCCACACTAGATGCTGTGCCAGAACCACCTTTCAGAGCGCGATACCAGAGTCTTTCGAGACTGAAGGTTGCCAATATATATAGACTCAGGAGCATTCTACCAGTCCCTGGTGACCAAGGAAAACAACAGAAGATTTTCTACACCCTGCTCAGAAACATCCCAGAATTATCAGAACAAATGTTGATAATAGGATGCTGGACTAGATGACCTTCAGTTCTGACCCAACAGGCCTCTTCCTGGTTTTTTTCCCCAATGCATGCCCATCTCACATGAAAAACTAGCTGGATTTTGACTATCACCCTCCAGAAAACACTGATGGCTGAGCTACGAGGCCCCACTGAATAAGAATTAAAAGCACAGTGCAGGCAGCGCTGCAGTCCAGTGTTACCTGAACCACCAGGTACGTGGGACAAGACTCATCACCAGCCACCCCTTTGAAAGGAAGAGAGAGCCAAGCTGCATGGCCTGGCAGGCACCCAACAGGTGAGGTGGAAAAGGGCCAATTCCCACAAGGCCCACCCACCACTCCTAGAGGCACCCCGAAAACGGAGGACTTGAGACCCTCCGCCACCAAGCACCCCTCCATACCCAAGTCCAAATCCTCAGCCTCGTTGTGATCCGCGACCGCACGCAGCTCCGAGCTCTCGCACAGGTAGCCCTTGAGGCTACTGAGCATCTGCCGGATCTCCTGCAGCATGTCTGTGCTGGTGGGGTGCCGAACCCCGGCCCCTCGCAGGATGTGTCCCACGAAGCTCTGCACTAGGCCCCCGAGGTAGGAGGTCGGCTCCTGGGCCAGCTCCTGCACGCGGTTGGAGATGCGGCGCTCGGTCGAGAGAAGCCCACTGAGAGCGCTGCCCACGGCCGAGAGGCGATGCAGCACTTTGTAGGGCAGGGCGGCCGAGGAGGGGCGCCGCTTTTTCTGCAAAGTGGTGGCGGAGGTGAGAGAGAGGCCGTCGCCCTCATCCTCCACACTGCTGACTGAGAGCGAGTCCAGCTCTGGGATGAGGGGGAGCACCATGGGCTCGCTGAGCAGGGAAGACTCCGAGCTGGACTTCTTCAGGGACCAGCAGAGAGGGGCTGTCGCCGGGATGCCTTCAATCCAGGACACACGGTGTGGGGACCTGACCTCCTTCGTTTCAGGGGACGGGGGTGTCTCCTCCGAGGTATGTTCAGAGCTCTTCCAGGCCAGGCTGCAACAGAAGCTCCTCCTTCTCAGGGAGGCAGAGAAGGGCACAGAGTCACCTGGCGAGAAAACAAAATGACAGGCTGGGTAGATTCGCGGCCATTCTTACTTTCCCATTTAATTAGGCTTGGGGGTTTTGTACTGCCCTGTTAACACTCACACCGCATCACAGTTCCTGTCCGTCTCACACATCCCAGCAATCATTTCAGGAATCATTGTTCCCATTTTACAGATCAAGAACTTGAGGCCCACTGGGATGATTGATGGTTTTGCACCCAGGGGTCACCATAACACGTTCACAGTAAAACTGGGATGTGATGCTCTCTGGGCTTCATCTGCGGCCCTATTCAGCTATGGAACTTGAAGATACCAGTCCCCAAGGCGGGCTGGAAACTGGAGCTGACAGGTTATCCAGCTTTGGACGGAAAACAATTCTGCTGGCTGGTCAGCAAAGTTCTCCTCCAGGCACCACTGCAGAAGGGCCACTTCCTCAGCACTGTGACTTCTCAGCACACCACAAGAATGCAAACATAGTGTGACAGGACAAAGGGAAGACAGACCTCCCCCAGTGACCCTGGTGCGCTGGCAAGTTCACCCAGGAAGAGGCAGGCCTTCAGCCAGTCCGAGGCCGTTTGGGGCTTCAGAAGGCAAGAACCAGCATGCTGGATCTGAGCTGGAAGCAGCACAGTGGGTACAGCAGAAGTCGTAGGCTCCAAGCAACAGGCCTCGGTCAATAGCTACATGGTGAAAAATTGCACTGACCATCGTTTTTAGGGGGCTTTCAGTTGCAGTCTCACAAAGATCAGTGCACTGCTGTGCCACTACTGTGGCTGGTCCCCACAAAGAGGCTGCTTCTTACCTTTCTCCTCCTCCTCCTCCTGAGGCCTTGGGTGGTTCAGACACTCCTGGGTGGGACACTTCCCCTTGCTGGACGCTGCACCTGCCGAGTCAGATGTCTGAGACCTTCCCAGTCCATTCCAAGCCTTCAGGGTCCCCCGCGTGCTACTGGAGCGGCACAAGGCCGGGGTGAAATCCAGCCAACTCTCGTCGCTGTGCACCGAGAGGAACAGCGGGTTGATGACGCACAGGGCCCCGTCCTCTGAGGTCACCCGGATTGAGCAGGCCGGCCGTTCTGGTTCCGCAGGGTCTCCGTTCAAGCCCACACTCTCCTGCTCTGCTTCGGTGGGAGTCAGCTCACTGCCAGGTGGAACGAGCATTGTCCAGAACTCTGACAGTGCAGTAAAGAGGAATGGGAGGAAAACGAGAAGTTCCGTTTGATGGCAAGGACTATCTGTGGTGGGCAGTTGTGAATTTGGGGGTTTCCTGGCTGAACTGTGCAAATTTTTGGAACACATACGTTAGTTTCACTTTTCGTTTTGATTTAGTTGTGGTTTTGTCCATGCAGGAGTAGGTGGTAGGGAAGCCAACTGTCCCAGAACACCCTAGGACCGCCAGTAGGTTTGATCAGAGCTGAAAACCCTCGCTGGGAGAGGCTACAACTACAGTGAAGCTTCCAAGTCCTACTGCACCAGGTGCTGGAAGGCTTGTTATAAATACAGGCTGCCTCCCGGTTTTTTTGTGTTTTTTTTTTTTTTTTTTTTGGGGGGGGGGGGGTTCCGTGACAGCTGTGTGTCAGGCTGAAATGCCACCACTGCAGTTTCCCAGCTTGCAAAAACAGAGATGGGAAACCCAGAATTTCCCCCGCATCCCCAAGAGGTGCGGCTGAAGAAGTGGGTGGGTGGAGCCTGGGGGTTGATGACGGGAACATCTACTCAATGAGGTTAAGACGACAAGGGGAAGAACGTGAGACTGGCTGGGAGTGGTGCCTGCCTGCACCTCCCCTCAAAGGCAGTGGCCCAGTTTTCCAGCAAAGCTCAGCAACGGGAATACGAGCTGAGAGGGGGCAGCAAAGTAAACGTGCCAGAAGCCACCCTCTTTCCCCAAATCTGCCCCGATAACGTCACTCACTCATGCCCAGTGCAACAACTGCATCTAGTCCTGGCTTGCGAGGAAGTCGAAAGGCATCTGGGATCCTCAGCGGGCAGGGCAGGATGTCCCTGGAAGAAAAGGCAGGGCCAGCACAGGCGTGAGTGGGGCAGCCAAGGGGGCTGGTCAGATAACAGGTCAAAGGGAAGGATTGCAGGCCGCGGGCAGTGTACTGACTGACAACCATCTTTCCAGCCGGCCGGCCTGTGTCGTCCGTACCCATTCTTGGGGAACTGTCAGCTTTCTCACAGGCTGTCTCTTCCTAAGAATCTGAGCTACAAACAGCCTGACGCCATGGCGGTCCACAAGCCCACCTGAAACACTCTGCAAGCTTTGCTCTGCTCGATATGCTTTGTTTTAACTTAGAGGCAATAAAGTATACTTTTGCATCTGACCCTGGACTGAGCATATGTCTGCCTCTGAATCCAAAAATAACTCCCAGCATGCGGCCTGAGCCGCCCGCCAGAACAGACACCAAGGCACCCGTTGCTCAAACTGGCCCATGGGTCAGTCTGGGGAGGTGGTTAGAAGGCTGGGGAATGCGCCATCTCTGGGGATCTTGTGCGAAGACCTGCCAGTGCTTGAAGGAAGCTGGGTCCCCACCCATCCCACTGTCAGAAGATCCATGATTCCAAATGGTGGAAAGGATGGACTGAACATCCCCCCCAGGAGCTTCCCCCCCCCAACCACCACATTGGAAGCCCTTCTGGCCACTGACCTGCTCACAACGTGAAAGCCAACCAGTTCAACGGGGTCTCGGAAGCACAGTTGGGAACGCTCAAGACAAACCGCTGTGGGGAAGAGAAGGGCAGCTCAGTGCATCAGAAGAGAGGCCCCCCCACCCCCAGTTGGCCTCCTCTGAACCCAATTTGCCTGCATCCCTCTTAAACCGAGGTGTCCAGACCTGGACACTGTATTCTTGATGGGGTCTGACTACGGTGGTGCCTTCACTTGTTGTGATCACAGTATTATACTTCTGTGGATGCAGTCTAGAATCATGTACCAGTACATCATGTGCTGTTAAGTTGTCCCAGTCCAGGGAACCCAAGAACCCTCAAGGCTGCCTCCAGCCCAGGACTCCGACACCATCCCTCCCTGCTCCCGGGCAAGGGGCAGTGCCTTGCCCACCCCCAATTCCCTCAAGCTTGCCGGGCAACCCTGAAGTAGTCACGCTACTTCAGCCTGTTCCCCAGGGTTGCTGCAGGCACGAAGAGGCAGGCAGCAGGAATCCAGCGCACTCTCCAGAGCTCCTTGCAAGAAAAGCAGGACAAACACTGAAAATTGGCATTGGAGAAATGATAGATATCCTCACCTGATGCTGCTGCAGTGCTGAGAGAGGGAGAAATACACAGAGGAGGCAGCTGTCAAGAGCTACCACAATGGAGCAGGGAGGGCTGACGGGCCAACGTCCAGCCCCTTCACAGTAAATTCCACAGGCCGGTGGGAGGACACCACACTCCCCACACAATGAGCAAGACAGAAGCTCTAAACCTCTTCCTCTTTTAAGGGAAAGGAAATACTGTTGCAAAACATCTATAGGACAAACCAAGGACAGTCTTTGAAACAGGAGGTGTGAGGCCTACTGTTTCAGCAGAGGAAGTCATTCTGGGAAGTGGGATAAGAACAGCCCCACTGGGTCAGGCCAAAGGCCCATCTAGTCCAGCTTCCTGTATCTCACTGTGGCCCACCAGATGCCTCAGGGAGTGTCATGAATATGTACAGTTTAGGCCTAGTAGCATTGCAAGGCCTGAACCAAGCTAAAACAGTAACACAGAAGTGGCTTGCATTTCCTAGCTGCTAGGAATTTACAAGTCAATGGAAGGTGATTATGTAGCACCTAGGCAGCCAGAAAGACGCCCATCAAGGATGGAATGCAGCTGCAGATCTCCAGGGGGAGGGAAGAGCTGAGAGGGCGAGCATCCAGCCCCACTTCTGGAAGACAGGGTCTGTTGGTTTTTGTCTCTTGGTGGAGAGAGGTGGTGGGTGCACAGAGAATAATAGAGTTAGCCAGTTAACTTTATTGTTTTATGCCGATATGTTTCCTAGAAGTTTTAATGCCTCTAGCATTTGCTGCCTTTTGTAACTTTTTGTAACCTTATGTACTTAATAAAGTAAAAATCCTTTTACCATGTTGGTTCATTGTCTGTTGGGGACAAAGGTTCAGAATCCTGCCTAGCCGTTCAGCAAGCTACCAAAAATCCTCATTGTGGACTAGTAACTTGAGGACTGAGACTTTAAATAAAGAAAGTGCTCAGTGCCTACAAGGGATATAGTTAAGCCTATAGGGTCTCGGTGTCCCTGGACTGAGGCACTGGCTCTTACAGGGTGGTGGCAGTACTACCGAACAGGGATCTTTGAGGGCTCTAGGGTTCAGAACCAACAACTCTGAGCACCCAAAACCCTGGGAGTGTGAGACCAAGTTTTCAACAGGGAGTACACAAGACAACAAGAGACCTGCTTCCTAGTGGCACTCCCTTGCATCTGACATTCTGAATTAGCTCTAATTAGACCTCTTTTCTCTGTGCTATGGGTAGGTCTCATCTTTGAGCCTGTAAAACCTTCCATGGGGAACAGATGCCAGATGTAGGGGAGGGCACCAGGATGAGGTCTCTTGTTATCTGGTGTGCTCCCTGGGGCATTTGGTGGGCCGCTGTGAGATACAGGAAGCTGGACTAGATGGGCCTCTGGCCTGATCCAGTGGGGCTGTTCTTATGTTCTTATGTAACAGAAACCAACTCACCTGTGCCATCCTCCTTAATGGGGAAACAGCAGACAGCATCACTCCCACCTTCCTCTGTCCGGAGGAACAGCGCCCTGGAAGCTGAACCCCCAGCCCCATTGCTGGAGACAATGAATGTCTGGTCACAGAGAAAGGGACGGGGGGAGAGGAAGAGAGTTTGGGCATTGCTTGCAGTTGCTGTCAGGAAGCTGTTACACACAACACATACCCAATTTTCTCCTTCCTTCCCCCTTTAGCAAGCAAGATGAACCACGTGGAAATTTCTGGCAAATTTGCAGGTCCTGGGTGCTTAACCTGGGCAAGCCATCCCAAGACTGGCCAACAGTTCACACTGAGAGAACATGCGACGGGCTTTATTTTCACTGTTCTATTCCCAAAAGGTAATACCTTTTTGCACCATTTGCTCCTCTGACCCCAGAAGGATTTTGTCCCTTGAGTCCTATCAGCAAGATCTACCTACTGATTTGGTGATTAACCTAGGGTGAATGTCAGCCTCTTTGCACCTTTAAATAAGGGGTGTGGCCAAAGCTGGGAAGGGGCAGGGCTAAAGTGTGATTAAAATAAGGTGTGAATAGATGAGTGTGATTAAAATAAGGTGGGGCTAGAGAGATACCTCTCGATTGACCTGAACAACCCAGTCAAAGATTTGCACATCTCCACTTCAAAATAATTCATTCAAGTTCCGGAAGGAACACCCAAACCTTCCCCCCACCCCAATCCACCAGCTTGCTCTGCTTCTGCAGAATTGGCTGGCCTCTTACCCCGGATGGTTGCGTCAAGAGTAATTTTGTGGCTTCCTCTGGTTGGACATCAAGCAACTCCCAAACACTTCTGGTTACAGACAACCTGTCCAGAAGCGTCAGGGGACGCTCGCTCATTCCGTTCACTAGTGCACACAGGGGACTGCACAAGAGGAGAAGGGAAAACAGTTAATGGAAGCACCATCTTGTCCAACCCTCTGCCACCGGCTGCTGCAACTGCGTTCATTCCCAGGGCCAGGGAGAAAACCAAAGGCTCCTGAATGTTGCTTTTGAAGCGCCACCCACATGAGTCAAAGACAGGTTTTTGTTTTTAAAAACGGGCACCTGCTTGCCACTCTGAGAGGATGCCTTTACCCAGCCTCTTTGTCCACAGGGAGGGGATCAGACATCTTGCAGGCCTGAATGTCCACCGCTGATTTGCAAACACAAAGCCTCACACATTGCACATCTCCAACCGCTTTTCACGTCTCTCTTTGCTTCTTAGTGCTTTCCTGGAAAATGAGAGTCAGACCAGGCTTCAGCGTTTCACGGGCCCAAAGACAGAGGCTGCGTTGGCTGATTCTGAAGAGGCTAGCAGTGATCAACTCGGGTCACAGTTTTTTTCCCCAGAGACCTGCTATCTAAGATCTTTCAACAGCAGACATACCTGGGAATTTTTGCCTCTAAACATCACACACAAGGGCACTCCTAGGCCATTTTGCCCCTAGCCCCAAGGTGACAAAGACAACAAGATTCTTGAGAACATACAGAGTGCTCACCCTTATTTCTGCACCATCAACTTCGGGCCACCAGAATCCAAGATTAATCCAAGATTAAGGCAGTGGTTTTTCCAGAGGCAAAGGTTGTTTCTTCCAAGCAGCACCCTTCAGTTATGAAAATCTAGGCCTCTAGATCAGTGGTTCTCAAACTTTTTTTTGTCTCTGGAGCCCTTTACAGTTCTAAATGTAGTCTGGGGGAACCCCAGAGTGCAGCTGCATGCAGCACTGAGAAGATGGTGGCCTCTTATGGTGTGCTCGAGGAGCCCCTGAAGGGGTCTCAGGGAGCCCTATGACTCCTAGGTGCACACTTTGAGAAACACTGCTCTAGGTCATGGCACAAACGTTACTTCTAATAATCATCATAATAATAACAGGTATTTATATACCGCCTTTCTTGGTCTTTATTCAAGACTATATTCAAGTCGGTTTACATAGGCAGGCTTTTATCTAAATCCCTATCTAAATAGGGATTTTTACAATTGAAAGAAGGTTCTATCTTTCAAGAACCACAACAGTCCAGGTGTTTCACTCTGATCTGGTTTCACATTCTGGCCTCCATCCTCCCACGCTCAGAGCAGATGGAATTGCTCGGCTTCAGCTTGTCAGCTGCTTCAAGGTCGCACGGTGCCGGTGGCCTCGAACTGGCAACCTTGTAGATGTTATCTTCAGGCAGACGGAGGCTCTACCCTCTAGACCAGACCTCCTGCTACTTCTACTAGCCTGCATGGCAAATGACAGCCCACGTGTACAGAGAAAAATGGCGGCCAGGATCCACAGGGATTTCTCAACCATTTCTTGTCACAGGCAAATGCTACCGGTGAAACCAGCCTTCCAGACAAAAAGCTTGGTGTCAATTAAATGCAGTGTCAAAAGGCAGTCCACTACAATGATGTCTTCTAATCAGAGACCAGAGTGCTTTTCCTTTGCTACGTAGGAAAATATGCAACTAGCCATTGTTGATCCAGAATTAAAAAGCCAGGGCTCTCAGAACTGCCAAAAAAGGCCAAAGGTTTGCTTTGTCCTGTGTTCCATTTCCATCAATAGCTAGATGTCTTTAGAAGCCTGTGAGCAGGCCACAGACCCTCTCTTGTCTAAGAACCTGGAACACAGAGGTAAACTGTCTCTGTACATGGAGGTTCCATTTAGGTATCACGGTCATTAAAACATCTCTCCTTCCTGAATCAATCTAAACTTTCAGTTTTGTAGTTCCACAGCCTCCCCAAAGGTCCTTGGACAACTCCTTCCTGCCCGAAAATCCAGAGCATGAGGCACAAAAGTTCTTACCTGGCAGGGCATCTGTCTGTCCTGAAGGGCAATCTCTTTGCAACGCTTCTTGGAAGGAGTTAAGATGTGAATGGGGGACGAAGGCAGCCAGTGATGGAGGACTGCAGCTCGGGAAGACAGAGTCAGGGATGTGGTTTACACCTCCGCCAGTGGCATCCACGTGGTCTTGGGGCTTGATTTTCTTTGTTCAATGTTTTGTAATGGGAAAACAAGAGCGAGGCAGAGGAGTAAACGTGCTTGGGGTTTCCAGTTGTCAGGTCTTCTTCCTGTACACTTGGTAGATTGGGCTTGGGTTCAGTAAGGTTTTTTGTTTCATACTTGTTGGCAACCTTCAGTCTCGAAAGACTATGGTATCGCGCTCTGAAAGGTGGTTCTGGAACAGCGTCTAGTGTGGCTGAAAAGGCCGATTCGGGAGTAACAATCCCTTCCACACTGGGAGCAAGTGCAGTCTGTCCCTGGTCTGTCTTCCTGGCTATGGGCCTTCCTTCTTTGCCTCTTTGCCTCAGTCTGTTGGCCAATTGTCTCTTCAAACTGGGAGAGGCCATGCTGCACAGCCTGCCTCCAAGCGGGCCTCTCAGAGGCCAGGGTTTCCCACCTGTTGAGGTCCACTCTTAAGGCCTTCAGATCCCTCTTGCAGATGTCCTTGTATCGCAGCTGTGGTCTACCTGTAGGGCGCTTTCCTTGCACAAATTCTCCATAGGCACAGGCCGTGTGATGGTACAACATGTAAAGAAACCTCTGGAGGGGTAGCCATGCTCATCTGGAGGAAGAAACCCCACAAAGGGAGTTTTGTGTCACCTTAGAACAAGGAATAACTAAAAATGGGGGAAAATTATTGCACACCCCTGCTGCGCTGCTCTGCAACAGGGTTTACATTAGCATCAGGCAAATGAGGGGCAGATCTGCGAAACGTGGGGCCTGAGAAAGCAGAGGACTCCCAGAGTACTGCCAAGGCTGAGAGAATGACCAGGTGGTGGAGGGTCTCCAGTCATAGTTTTCAGGGCTTTGACCTGTTAAGTGGCTTACCTCCCCAAAACGCAATACTGCCTTCTTGGGGTTCACTCACCAAGAAGCCTGGCTAAGTCAGAGATGGTCTGTTTCAGCTTCTTTCCTGGAGACGGCAGACTTGGCCTCAGCCGTTTATGCTACAGTCACCTTCAGGTTAGATTATCGCAATATGCTGTCCGTGGAGCGTTCCTTGAAGACTGTCTGGAAACTGTCACACAGGTTGGTGATGGAGTAACACACGCTTCCAGGTGTGCAGGCTGTTTTCACTGCTGTCGTCTCAAACTGGGAAGCCAGACAGAAAGACAGCTCGGGGAGAGTTGTGACCCCCCCCCCCCGAAACCAGGGGAGTAAAACAGGAGAACCAAACAGGAGAAAAATGTGATTGTCTGAGAGACAAGGCAACCTGCTTCCCTCCTGAGCAAACAGAGGCTGGGAAGGTGAAACTGTACAAGGGTAAGAAGGTTATTTAAAAGGTGATACAGTCTAGTAGGATAATAGACAAGAACTTGCAAAGGTACAAAACACAGGTGATCTTGCAAAAAGAGATTAAAAAGGGGTGAGGGCACAAAGATTGACAAGGACACTTGCACCTAGGTGAGTGGGTGAGACCCCCAAAGAAGCATCAGTTGCTTCCAATATCACACCTGGACAAATGCACAAAGGGGGGCAACTGGCTCCTCTTTTAGCAACTGTTGGTGTTAATCAGGTTTCACCTGTGGGACTGGGTGGGGGAGATCACCTGAGCTCCTGAATTTCCCACTTCTGGAAATCAGATGGGCTTCATTGTCCATTAAGCTGCCTCAAAGCCGAGTTCTTTGTTGACCAGCCAAGTTGGGGGAAGAAGAAGTTGCTCAAACAATAAGCTGCACACATAGCATCTGTCTTTGAGGGACTCCGTAGCAAATTCAGGATGCTGAAGTATCAGAGAGGCCTCTGAAGGGATAGAAAAAGTCCAAAACCGACGAAAATAATAGGGGCAGATGAAGGATTTTCATCATACCAGTAATCTGAGACTGGCTTGCATCTGCATCCGGAAATAAACTCCAATTACCTCTTGACGATGACACCAGGAAGTAAACACAGTGTGTTGATTTGCACCCAGTGTGTGATGTTCAGACTGCCAGTTCAATTTGTGCCCACCAGGGGGCAGAAGTTGCAGGCTTTTGAAACTGTGGGCCAAGTGAACTGTCCTCCCAACAAGACGACAGCCTGCTCAGAAAATCTACCTCGCTATAGCAGAAAGTGCAAACCCTAGGCAGGCTCTCACTAGCTGCAGAACAACCAGAGGAGATGCTGTGATGGGAAGGGAAGAAGTCATAGATTGAGGAGGGAACTGTGAGGAGACACTTGGGCCTTTGAGATATCTTGTGGAGCTATGGAAAGAAGCAGCCATGTGAGGAACTGTGAATTTCATTTTCTTATACTCTGAACAAGAACTATTCTGGTTTAACCACTAAGCCATTGATCAATGCAGCTCCATAAACACCTTCAAGGTTTTCTCACAATGATGAGGACTAGGAAGTTGTTTTCTGTTATTTAAATGCTGGTTTCTAATGCCAATGACGACGGTTTTCCAAATATCTCCCCTCCCTCCTCACAACATGTCCATCCGGTTGTCTAACCCACAGATCTGGCCTCCTCCTCTGGATTGATGCACTGAGTTCCCCTTCAGAGCTCACAAGAGCCCTGGCAAAGGTTATGGGAGCCAAGAGTTCTGCCTGCCTCATGACAGCCTGGATCACAGCAGTCTGATGCTTCTTGTGCATTGCCACCCAAGAGACATAAGGCAACCCTTGGCTGCAGCAGCCACTTCTTGTTCATCAAGTTTTTTTCTTGCCCTGCTACTGCGTCCTCCAACATGACAGGTCAATCAGGAATTTTTAATAGCAGCCGCTGCAAAGAACCAGCAGGTGTAGACAGCTGGCAATGTTGACAGCAGCTAGACATCAGCTTGTTTTAACCCAGTTTTAAAAGCACTGGTTTATATTTATGCGACAGTCCATTGCAACCTACTCAGAGATACTGGGAAAAACTAAAACACAGCAAGACAAAAACTGACAGACATCAACACTGCTGGTACCTGTGAACAAAGAGCGAGTTGTCCCTGCACACAGTTAAGTTCAAAGCAGGTAACAGGCAAAGAAGGACAGGACCCTCTTTCTGGTATCAAGGTGCTTGTGTTTAATTGCCAAATTCTCTTTTCTGAAAGCTTGATGCAAATGACAGAGGCAAAAGCTTAACACGATGTTAAAACCCTCTAAGGTTCAAAAGGCAGATTAAATAAGTCCGGACAGTCACTTTGTATGCCTGCCTTCCTTGACCGACCTGGTACTAAAGAAAGAACCTGGTTTCCAGGAAGAAGAAACAGAGAGCAGGGGATGGTCAAGGCTAGTGTGGTGTTTCTCCCACAGGTTAGTGGGAATAAGAAAAACAAAATCACAACAGAAGCTTGATTAAGTAGAACTAAGAAAGTTTCAAAGTAAACCCCAAGAAATATTCCTATTGCTAATCTGAATTTATCTGACTTCTGGCCCATCAGATCAGAAATGCAGGTCCTTCCCCTGAGCAAGTCCAAAGTCAGCAGAGAGTAAATTTGGAGGGATACGGACGGATGGACGGACACACACACACACACCATGGCATATCCATAGATCTCTTTCTATGCCTTTGGATTACCTACTGCAGCAGCCCTGGACTGCTCCAGAGCAGCCAAGTCTCATACGAAAATCAAGCTAGACCAGTCCGCAAACGACAAGAATTGCTCAGTCTGTGGCTCTTTTGATTTTTAATTCATCCAGATTAATGGGCCCCCACTTCTGTCCGGACTGATCACTCCTCTTCGCCACCAAGGGGGCTTTCCTTTTTGGGGGATGTCTTTGGTCTCTGTTCCCGTACAGATGCAGTTGCTCCATCCCCGATCACCTGCCGGGACTTAGCATCTATGGCTGCATGTTCCTTTTTCACCAGTTCCTCCAGCTCTTTCTGAGGGTTAAAAAAAAAAAAAAAAAAGAAGACACACAGAGGTGGGCAGCATCGCTGGGAGACAGGGAGCAAAGGAGCTGCAATTTGCCTGCAATAACTCCCAAGCAAATCCTCAAAAACATTTGCCCCACCTCAATTATCCCTTAAAGAGAGATACCTTCCATCCCAGCAGCTCTGCCAAGGCCAGGCAGCCCTCATCGCAGTTTCCAATCCAGGCCACATCTCTGTGAGAGGAAAAGGGGGGGCAGAAAATAACCACCAGCACTTCGTGTTTTTATGGTGCCTTTTGAACATTGGAGTCATTCGCACCCATTACCTCAGCAATCCTTGTGAAAGCCCTGGCCGCCTCCCAATTTTCTGGGCTTTGCAATGCTAAACCACCACCATCCAAGGGGGCTACTGTGCCCACTCCTGCCTACCCTGGTCCCAGCCCCTGCGGCAACTTGCCTGTATGCCTTTTCTGAATCAAAGTCCATCCCACATCCGAAGCCCATCAGGGACACGAAAGGGTCACTCTGAAACAGGAGAAACGGGCAAGACAGTCTTCTTCTACAGCTTTGTTGATTACCGTGAGGAGGGGGGCCAAGTCATGAACCCCTTGCCGCATTTATCAACAGTTTCAGTTCTGCCCCATGTGGGGCTTGCGCAAGCCACTCTAGAGTGGTGGGATTGTCGAAGGCTTTTGGGCACTATTAAAGCCTACTCCTGGCAATTATTAAGAAAACGATTTCATAATCCATTGATTATGAAAAATGGGGCTTGCGCAGGGTCCACACAGATTCAAATAAGGCAGAGAGTGTTGAGCGCATAAAAAATGGAAGCCCCACACCATGTTTGCGTACAAAGAACCAAGCCAAAGTTGGGGTGGAAAAGGAGCCTCCCTGCTTGGACTGCAACAACCCAAACAACACCCTCAGGTGGTAGAGAAACCTCTGTACAAAGCACCAGGCTCGAGCTCACCTCTCCAGTCTTCTCTTTGTTAATCAGGAGTCGGGGTGCATTGGTGGGTGTCCTGAAATGGACAAAGAAGAGGAGGTATAGAGACGCACAGGCAACTCCTGAACAGCCAAGAATTTATCCTTGATCATAGTGCCTGCGAAGCAGGAGCCCACCTACCTGCTGACGAGGGAAGCAAAAGGCTGGACTTGCAGGGAGGTTCCCATGATGATAAGTAAGTCCAAGTCACGAAAATCCTGCCAAACAAAGGGGAAGGACTGTGGACTCTATACAGACACTATCACAAAGCTCTCTGGCTGGTTTCAGCCCCACCTTTTCTCCCCAGCATCATCCCATGTGGCTATTTGGACACACTCCCACTATCGAGGTGTCATTTACTCTGGCTTCCGCTCTCCCCAGCAACCATCAACGATGGACAAAGAAGGACATGCTGTATATTACAGTCCTTATTCTACCATGATAATCACAGCAGAGAGTCAAGACTTCTGTCAAGGCAAACCATATGGTTCTAACTCAGTCATGCTCCTCAGAGCTCACAGGAAAACTTGTGGTTCAATGTTCATGATGTTGCAGGCAATTACAGCTGATTGGGAGAGAGGAAAACCAACTCCTGTAATGCATTTACACAGCGCATTAAGTGGTCACATACCGCAGCTGGAGTGATTTCTGACCACAGAACTGAAGTGTAATGCGCTAACAAGCCCACAGTGAATGATAGCCCAGTCCTCTAGGACTTACTGAGAAGCAAGTGTTTGTGTGTTTCGAAGGAAGTGTTTATATGAAAAGATTTGTTTGCTTGCAAATGTTTTTGGCACAAGATGCCTGCTTTCAGGAAGGCTGGAATTTCCTGGAAAAATCCCCTTGCTCCCCAAGCCCTGTCTATCCAATCTGTTGTAGCTCCAGCGCCTTTTTTTTCATCCACTAGTCAGGATTTAACCAGGGATGTGTGGTGGGTGGGGAGGTAGGTGAGGCAGAGCCTCCGCACCAGAGTCCTGCTGAAAAGTGCTGCTGCTGCCGCTGTGTGAGGTGCTCAAGCACACTCAGCCCACACGCTTTGCACTTTGCAAACTGCCAACCTTGCGGTCAGCAGGCTCATCAGCTCAGCAGTTTAACCCACCAGGCCGCCGCGTCCCTTCAGCAAATGCTCTACATATTTGCAAAATTGCATTCCACCACCTCCTTCTCAGATGAACCCTACTTAAAGAATAAAGTCAATATTCCACTTCCTAATAAAAATGCTGACAGGCTGACAATAAAACAAAAATATTCCATCACGTTACACTGGAAACATACACACCTACAAGAAAGCCACACGAGATTTACCACACTGATCCAACTTTCACTGTGCCTGTGCAACTGTCAGCTGTAACACACAGGATCCAGAGGTCCTGGGCCTTCACAGACAAGCAGGGCTACAAAACAGCCCTGGACTGGAGGGCAAAGCAACTGGACACTTACTGACTGCATCAGAGAGAAGAAGCGAGAGGGCAGGTTCTCCCCAAAGAAGACGATATCTGAGTAGAGAAAGAAGAGATGGAACAAGTGGGCAGGGCTGTGTGTGCCTTGATTCTGTGAGAATCAAGAGACACACACAGAGACCTTGACTTCCTGAGAATCTCAGCTTGCATTTTTTTTATTAAAAGCATGCTTCCAGTCCTTATGGCTGCAGAGAACTGCAGGGGTTTGCGCGTGTGTTCAATGTGGGCTGAAATCTCAGAAGACCGTGGGTTTGATGGATAAGATTTTCAGTGGTTGGAGGCAGGGAGGGGAGCAGGAAAGTGATGCTTCTGTGCCCTGTGCGCTTCCCCAGGGCTAGCAAGAGAAATCATGCAAGATTTGCTCAATAGGCATGATTTATACAGAGCCCCCCCTTTTGGGGGTCAAGAATTTGGGTTGCTTGGACTAGAATTCTAATTTTATTTCTTTTCAAGCACAAAGCTGTCCCTGATTAATGTCCGATTAATACACTAAAAAAGCTGGGGCGTGTGTGCATCTGCGAGAGGAGAGTCCTGCAGTGTGACCCCCCCCCCCAGCACATGAAAAGTAAGCCCCAAGTAAGTGAATGCTTTGTGACCAAAAAGACATGAAGCTGTCATTTGCAAAGGGCTGGTCTACACAGGCTTGTGTTGCTGCACAGACCTGGGGAAAAAGACTACGCTTTTCCTCGCTAGCAGTTAACTTGCCTGTGAGTTTTCTTCTCACACACCCTCATGCAATGGTGTGGCATAGCTAGAAGGGGTGCAAAGCACTAAGTTTTGCAGGGAGCCTCACCGTGGCATGCAAGCACCCCTCCTTTGGAGCCATTCTGGGTGGTGGATGCAAACGGGAGGCATATGCCCAAAATGGCTCCAAAGGGGAAGGGCCACCTGCACACTGTGGTGAGGCTACCTGCAAAACTTAGTGCCTTTGCACCCCCTTTAGCTATGCCACTGCCCTCATGCAGTTTGGGGGTCCCGAAGGAGAGCAAAGGAGTGTCAGCAATGCCAGGTGGTGACATCCACCCATGCCCCCAGATGCAGTACAGGAGGATTAGGAACTCGGCTACAAGTCACTGTGCGGCAAACATGCCTGCATGTGTAGCAGCCCCAAGACTAAGGAGTCCGAGATGCATTTGTGGGGGACAGTGTGGAAGAAAAGGGGGGAAGAGAGAGAGTTTTCAACACAGAAACTTACCCGGCTTCACCACACTCTGACATTTTTCACACTTAGGAATGAGAGACGAGAAGATCTTTTCTGGGGGGGAAAGAGAGAAAAAGAGAAGATCCGAAACCCCACAGAATATAATTCATCAACCGATGCTTCCGTTAAGGCTTCTGCTGGGACAGAATCGGAGGGGTGGGTTTGAAGTGGAGTAGAATTTGAAGGTGAACCTTTCCCCCTCTGCAGCAGTAAGGGTCATCTCCTCCTCCTCCAGTCCATCTCATGGCTGCTCTCAACTTCATAAAGCTCTACTGGGAGATGCTGGTTGCAGATCTCCCACACCACATTTAATTGTAGTGACACAATTAATTGACTCGCTAGCCTTTGGCAACCCCACACACTCCTACTCACCATCTAGCAAGCAGCTCCTCTCTTACCTTTGTCCCAAGCCAGCTATGACACAGGTTGGAGCGATAAAGTGGACACATCAAAATCCACAAGAAGTCATTGCTCCCCCACCCACAGCAGTTACACATTACTGAAGTCACTGGTATCTCGGCACTAAGATCACCTTCCTCTCTACTGCCAAGCACTGTGGAGCTATTCAGCAGAACTACAGGCCTTCCCTGGAGAGGGTCCTGTAACTATCACATCCTCCTTGGAGACCCTGTGACATTTATCTCCAAGGCATCATCACCTTTCATCCAGTCCAGGCTGTAGGACTTCCGGCACAAAGTGCGAGTGCAGTGGGAGGTGAAGAAGGTGCCGTGAGCCTCCACCAGGTCCTCCTGACCCAGACCAGCCACCCGTTCCAAAGTGTCAATGTTCTGAAAGGCAGAGAAGGTGTTTCAACAAGTGAGTCGAGAAGGGGAGGAAATTCCCCAGGCAAAAATGGCTACTAACCCCACAAGAAGTGGAAGTAAGGACATTCCAGACAACTCACTTTCTACTACAGTGGTTACAGCTCCTACCCTAGAACACGGGAAGCAACTGCATACAACAGGTGACCTTTATTATCTTATGAGCCAGCACAAAGCTCCTTGGGATTTGTAGTTCCAATGCTAGAGCTTTGTGCTGGCACATATGTTGAAAAAGGACTGCTAAGAGACAAGCAAACCAGGCAAAGTTTGGCTTGCCTGCAACCCAGCTTGATACAAGCTTCACAGGCTGCAGCCACTGTGTAGCTAGTCAGGGCCCTGCAGAAATTACCGTCACCCCCTTTCATCCAGAGCCCCAGGGACAAGGCTTTTACAGCACACTGGCAGAGTTTCAACTGGTGTGCCATGGCTGCAGGTATGGCACGGGAGTTTGGAGCACAGCGGCTGAAAATAGCTGACAATATCGCTTGCGTTCCGCGGCTCTGTTTCTAGGGCAGAGCAGGTGGAGGAAGACCATTATACAGACAGCTGCCCTAGAAACAGAGCCAGAAAACCTAGAAGAGTCTCCTAAATGCTGGAAGTGACATCACAAAAGGCAGAGACCATAGAGAAGACCATAGAGGTCAGAGCTCCAAGAGAAGAAAAACATTGAAAGTCGCTGCTCTAGAAAATCATAATGAAAAGGTGTGCTTCCTTGTTGTGAGGGGGAGGTGGGGAAGGACTGCTTCACTCACCTGTGTGTAGCAACGCAAGAGCAGCCCTTTCTCCTTCAGGAGACGGATGAAGTAGTGGCAGATCGTGGGCTAGGAAAGAACAGAGACTGGGGTTAAAGCTGCAGTGCTCAGAAGTGAAAGGAAGGAAGCAAGAGGGTCACCAATACTCAAAAGTTGGTGAGTAGACATTGCTGAAAACAGACATGGCTGAAAAGGATGAGGGAAAACAGCAGAGCCTAGAGTGTTGTGGGGGAGGGTGTGTAGTTTTCCTTCTTTAAATCCATGACACTGAATTCAACACAAGGCAGAAGTCAGACCACCACAGCAGTCCTGGCTGTAACCAGAAGACAGACCCTAGATGTCCTCCAGACACTGGGCACCAAGCCCTCTTCAGAGATCCAAATTCCAGCCCCTCGGCTTCAGCAATCCCCTACTTCCAAAATAGGAATGATTCAGACAACACGTGACAGTGTGGAGCTTACCTTAAACTGCCCTGGGTACAGCTCCCGGGCTAAGGCAAAGAAGGGCTCAGGGTTTTGCTGAGGAGAGAGAGAGAAAGAGTCAAACTTGACCCATCAGAGATCAGACCATTCTGCCAAGCTCAAGTTGCAGGCCAGGACTAGACACAGTACCTTGAAGTAGTTGATCTCAAAGATGGCTTCAGGGTATGGCAGATTGTACTGCTGCAAATTGGCATACAGCCCTGTGCCTGGTGAGCGGAAATCCGGGATGCCTGCAGCTGAGGGGCATACAGGCAGTGTGTCAGAAAGTGAACATGTAGAAAGAAAGAAAGAACAGCCAAGAAATCCCACCAGTGACTTGGTCCACACTCCTGGTCCATCTGACAGGTGTCTGCACCAACGTCAATTCTGATTAGACTGGGAAGTGGGTGCTTAGGAATTGGCTGCCTGACTCCAGTCTTAGCAGCACTCTAATCACAAGGAAAGAGAGGGGGTCCTTAACGAAATTCATAAGCACACCCCCAGCTTCCCACAGTTTGATGGCTGCCACTGGAGCCAGCACTTCCTCTGGATCCGATCAAAGCCCAAGCCACTCACAAAGCTCCCCAGGACACTCACCGGTGGAGATCCCTGCCCCCACCATGCACACGACATTCTTGCCTGCAAAAAAAAGGAGAAGGTTTATATGCCTCTAGCCCTTGAAATCCACACAATCTCAGACTTTGGGTGCAAAGCTAACCCATTTTCCAGCTCTGACATAAGGACAATACAGCTCCAAGGTAAGGGAACAAACATTGCCTTACTTTGAGGAGGCCTCCATGATTGCCCCTCAACTGCAAGATGCAGCATGTGCCCCACAGGCACAGCTATGTCGTGCTGGAAAGTTGGTTAGGGTTGCGCCCTTACTTTCTTCCATATTCCTGGGTAGCAACATCATGTTTAAATGCAGGCATTCAAAGCAAGAGACCTGCTATGGCTTGGTGGATTACACCTGAACGACTGGGGTTCAAGTTGGCCAATAACTCACTAGGTAAGCCTTGGGTAAGTTATTCCATCCTAACCTGGTGTCCCCATTTGTAAAATGGAAATAGTAATCACCTAATACAACCATAATAAAGCCCACAAAAATAAAATTGCAGTCGTTCATAACTATGTCCATCAACTGGGTGATGTGGAAGGTACAAACACCTTTTATACAACTGCTTAAATTGCCAGCCACAAGACCTCTCTCCCACTCCCTTTTTCCAAACTAAAACAAGCAATTCCACACTCTGCAACTGCCCTGTCACTCTGACTGAATGAAGGGGAACTGGATGCATAATGTGAGTAGCAGAATAGATTCTATTCTCCTGGTAGAGGCTAAACCAGGGGTGTCAAACATAAGGCCTGGGGGCCGGATGCGGCCCGCTGAAACTTTTTATCCGGCCCTCAGGCTCTCAGCTTCTGAGCAGTGTTAAGGAGTTATTGCTGAAAGGGCAGCCCACATGAAAATTGGGCTCTCCCATATCTTGAAATATGATCAAAATTTGCATATTTTCTCTTCTGTCATTGGCAGCTAATGAGTTCCTAAGTGAGAAAAAGTACTTATTTTTGGTTATGACCTGTTTAATGACATCACTTCCTGCCTAGTGACATCACTTCCTGCCTAATGACATCACTTCCAGCCCCCAGCAGGCATCATGAATGCTATTCGGCCCTCTGTATGAAATGGGTTTGACACCCCTGGGCTAAACCTATGAAACAGGTAGGTCCTATTGACTCCCAGTAGAAGAGGAGCCAGGACGCAAAAGTCAGCTGGGAGAGGAAATTAAAGGGGGCTGCCTGCTCCCACCCAGCTCCAAACCCTCCTGTGGGGGAGAGCAGGCTTACATTTCTCAGTCAGCATGAACTTGCTCACACCCTCCAAGGTCAGTTCATCAAGCACTTTCTCAGGCTTCTCACTGCCCAGGCCCAACGTCCGGGAAAAGAGGTTGCGCAAGAATTCCACTGGCAAGAAAGAAATCCATAGCATTAGCCACAGCAGTTCTGTGGGAACCAGGGCTCTGTTGCGCTCCTGCCCGCAGAAAAGCTCTGCGCTGCTCCAAAGCTGGTTGCTCTGCACAACCAACACGCCAATAAAATGCAAACTCTGAAACGGAATGGCTCGCTCTCTAATTTGCTTGGCAGCAACCTATCATAATAATGGAAACACTGTAGGAAAAGCAAGGAATTAGCACTTCCCAGTTTTGGAAAACCAGAAGATCTGACATGCAAGGGGAAGAGCTGTGTTAGGGATCAGGCCCTTGGAAAATTTTGGTCTCATCTGGACACAGGTGACCTCTCTTTATTGTGACTGGACTGCCTGTCCAGACACATCCACAGACATTTTCCTGTCCAGAGACACCAACAGGCTCAGGAAACAGAACCCCTCACAAAGCAGGAAAAATTATACCAACAATTTGCTATCCTTGATGATACCAAGCAGGATTCAGACCCACAACCCCTGGGAATATAGTCAGGCAAATGAGCAACTCGGGACCCAATCCAATCCAATTTTCCAGTGCTGGTGCAACTGTGCCAATGGGGCATGCACTGCAACTTGTGGTGGGGCAACAGTCAAAGAGGCCTCCTTAAGGTATGGGAACATGTGCTCCCTTACCTTGGGGTTGCATTGTGTCTGCACTGGTGCTAGAAAATTGGATAGGAAAATTGGATAGGCCCTCAGTTTCTTCTGCAAGAAAGAAACCAAAGCATTCAGCCTAGACGCTGCAGGCCTGGGTTTTTCAGCGTAGAGAAATGAATCGCTTCTCAGTGACTCAAACCACAAGAATTTGTTACCAAGCATAATAATGCAGACCAAATTACGGTAATGACAGCCCTTTCTCAGATTTATGCAGATTTGCTCAGCCCCGACTTGTACATTGAGCCCCACTCATATCATTATATTTGCATCCCCACAACTGTCCCTTCACACACACACCCCCAGCAATGGAACACCTACTTTCAGTCTGACCAGATGCCTCAGCTTCGTCATCAGAATCTGGACCCTGAATAAAAACAGGAAGGGGAGCGGGGGAGTCAAGAAAAGAGGCTGAGACATTTCATGGCTGTTTCATGAGTTGCTGGGAGGTTTGTCCAACTATTTAATCTGAATCATCCACTGTAGAAATGAAACCACTGCTTCCCAGTCCCTTTTATGGCACTCCTGCAATGTGGTGGACAGATGCCCCTCCCTCTTCTCTCTTTATTCTCTGTGAATCTGCAAAGAGGAGGGCTTGGCAGGAGCAGCCACAATCACAATCAAATCATGTAGTATGTGACCTACAACTTTGGTTAATCAGCCAATGGGGCTAAGTTTAAGTTCTTAGGGCTGAATTAGATGTGCTTTACTCACATCACTGGTAGTGGCTAGCCTGCCTGCATTTCCCCCCTCCCTTTACGTAAATAACATATGCAAGTGTCCCAAATTGAATCAGGATCCCAGTGGGGGGTCAGGAACCCAGATGTCATCACCAGATCCTGTGGCAGGGATTTTCACAGACTAATGACACACTAGGTAAATAACTTTTTTTGGGGTGTGTTCTCCTGCCACTCAGACTCAGTAGATGACTTCCAGGGGCAGATCCGAGGAGGGGGGTCATGTGTGTGTGTGGCCCCCCCAAACTGACAGCAGGGAAGGGCGCCTGCTGGGCAGGAGAGCAAAATTGGGCGCCAGGGGAATGCCCACTGGATAGGCCCTGATGGGATTGGCTGGAATGGGAGCCCAGGTCTACCCAGCAGGTAGATCTGGGCTCCAAGGCCAGGTGGGAGCCAGAAGCCCAGGTCCATCCACTCAGCAAACCTCAGCCATGGAGGCCATCAAGTTCAACCTGGAGTTGAACCTGGTTGACCTGGGCTCTGGAGTTGGCAGTACTCATGCCCCCCCCCAACACTGGATCCGCCACTGATGTCTTCTGTTTCTGGTGTTGTGTGAGAAGGAAAAGAACATCCCTCTCTCCATGCTGTCCATCCACTGCATCATTTTGTATGTCTAGGCCAGATGCCGTCACCACATCCTGTGGCAAGGAGTCCCACAGGCTGATTACACGCTGGGTAAAGAAATCCTGCTTTTGTCCATTCTAACTTCCTGCCACTCTATTTCAGTGGGCGTCCCCCATTCAAGTGTTGTGCCACACAGAGAACACCCCCCTCTCCGTAATTTAGGGCACCTCTGGGCTCCTTCGGGTGCTGCTGGTGGGTCCTGCCTCGACAGGTTGGAGCTCAGCAGGTGGTGCCTTTCCCTGCAGCTTTGCCTGTTGGACTTCTGCCTGCTCTGAGGAAGACAGCTTTAACCCAACAGCTGCTCTAACCCAACAGCTTTGCCTGTTGGACTTCTGCCTGCTCTGAGGAAAGGGGCGGGGCGTGGGAGGAGGTGGGCGGGGTCTCATAGAGGTTGTGGGTGGGGACAGAGGTGGGGGTGGCCTCAGAGATGGTGGATGGGGGCCTGTGTGAGCACGGCCTTGGACGCTGAGAGGTGGTGGGCGGGGCCTCACAGGTGTGGTGGGCGGGGCAACAAAAGTGGGCAGGCCTCCCATCGGTGGTTGGTGGGGTCTCACAGGATGGGCGTGGCCTCACAAGGGTGGTGGGCGGGGCCAGTGTGAGGAGGACCTTCGTGGTCATCACCCCCCGTCTCACCGACGACCCGGAGAGCTTCTCGGCCTCGGGGGATCCAGGGGGGGCTGCGGCGGGAGGAGACAAAAGAGGGAGAGGCGGTGGTTACCTCAGCGCTGCGAGGTCTCCACCTCGGCCCACGCCCCCCAAGCCCTCTCCGCCGCCCGGCCCCGCGTCACCTTCCCGGCTGTCCATGAGCCGCCCGTCACAGTCGCCGCCGACTGCGGCTCTAAGGGGAAGTAGCGAGCGACTGAGGCGTCAGTCACCCCGGTGGGACTACAGCCCCCAGCAGGTTTTGCGGCGCAAGTGATCCATCGGGCTCCCGGCGTGCACCGCGGCGACGATGACGTAAAGAGCCTGCGCGTCACGCTAACCTAACTGGCCCCGCCCACCACCGGAAGGGAAAGGGAGGGTGAGGAAACTGGAGCGACTTGGGCATCCCGCCATGCTTTGCGCCCTCGCGGGGCACGGCGTTGCTTCAAACGTATTGGAGCAGTAAACTGTCACTCAAGGAGATGGCACCCCCCCCACCGCAGTTCACAAGTCTGTGGTGACGTAAAGCAAGGAGGGCGCGCGCTGGCGACCACAGCAGTCGCACTCGAAGACTTACTCTATAGGCGACGTCTTCCTTAGCTTGATGAGAAAACTACAATTTCCAAGGTGCCCCGCGAGAAAAATGGCGCCTGAATGGCAAGATAGAGCGCAAAAAACTAGAGTGACAAATCCCATACTCTATAGGTTATTCCGGGTTGATGGTCGCCAAACACAACCCCGTAGCCAGTGTGAAAGTGACAGTTAATTAGAAGGGGATCCAGGCTTTGTTCGCAGCTGTGGTGAGGAAGGAGGCAGGGTTGAAGACAGGAGTGTCGCCCAGCGTTGCACATGCGCCACACGGACCAAATGCACAGCTGCGGGCTGGGCAGGAAAGAGTTAAGTCCAGCCTGGCATTCAAGAGCCAGAAGGCTGCGCAGACCCACCAGGGCCTGTCACCTGTGTTGGCCTTTTCTCCATCAGTCTGTCCAGTCCCCTTGTAGAGGTGTCCAGGCCAGGCATCCTGTGGCAGGGAGTTCCACAGACCAACTAGACGCTGGGCCAAGAAATATTTCCTGTTACCCGTCCTGCTCTCCTGCCCCTCAGTCTGCGTGGCTGCTCTGGTGTGGTGTGGGAGGAGGGGGGGAGGACACTCCTCCGCCCGCTCCCTCCCTCCCCTGCACAACTTTGTGTGTCTCAAAAAGAGAGTCTACCCTTGAAGTCTATGCGCCATACCCAGGTTGCCTTGCGTAGGTCTCTTCCCAGCATGCCCCGAGGGGTGGCACCAAAATAACTACAACTCCCAGCTTCCCCTGTGCTCCCTGTGAGACTAGCTGGGGATTCCCCAGGTTGCTGAAATCCCCTTCATGGCTGCAGTCGCAGCAGCAGCAGCAGCAGCAGCTTGAGTGTCAGGCGCTGCCTGGGCCCCCCTGGCCCTGTGGCCCTCTGGGGCTGAGCTGTAGGGCCCAGCAGGACCATGGCTTCTGTGCAGGGGCAGGGGGTGCAGAGCGGGCCCAGGGATGCCAAGAAGGGGGAGGCCAGCGGTGGAGGGGACGACTGGTGTGACAGTGGCCTGGGCTCCCTCAGCGAGGGCCAGCTAGGCCTGATCCAGGAGGACGGGGGCCTGGTCGTCCATGGCGATGCTGAGATGGGGTCTGGGGGGTGCTGCGTGACCTCTGACTCCACCCGCAGCCCCCTGACCCCCAAGGGCCCCCCCAAAGTCCTGTTGGAGGAGGACGGGGGTGAACGGCTGGACTCGGCCCTGGGAGACTCCCTGGGGGGCGACGAGGACGTGGGTGGCATCATGGAAGGCGTGGGGGCCGTGCGCCTTGAGAGCGAAGCCGTGCCCGTGCCCCCTGAAGCTTGGCTCCGCCACGTGCTGGGTTTCGTGACCGAGGATGGTGACACGTATGTACATGGGGGGCCCGTGCCATGTAGGAGGTTGCGATGACTGAAAACAGGAAAGGGTATTGGGACTGTGCCCGCCTGCAAAGGTTCACTCAACTCTGAACGAAGCAGTGCAGTTTGGCAGCCATGGCGTGGTCGCCTAGGGCGGCAGCAGTGGCCCCTTGGGTGCCCGCCTGGCTGGCAGACTGCACCGGCCTCCTGTGGTGGCTGGGTAGTGAGGAAGAGGGTGTAAAGATGGGATTACCAGGTACAAACTGGGGCAGGGTGCCTATAGGGGTTGCGAACCTTTGGTGGTTCTCAGACTGGGGGTCCGTGGCCCACCAGTGGGTTATGACTCAATTTTGGGCAATTCGCAAAACTGACAGGGTAGATGAGACTATGTGTATCAAGGGTTAAACAACCTGCTACTTGGGGTGGGAGCAGTGCTGCCCAATCACCGTTACCAGTTGCTCAAGTCTTTCTGGCTATAAAGTGAAACTTTGGGGAGGGGTCCTGATGCTAAAAAGATTGAGAAGCACTGTGCAGGTGCAGCTCAACATGGAAGGGTTTAAAAGCTGCACCTGCTCAAATTTCCCCTCCTGGTTGAACTTAACCATTGTACAAAAGGGGAAATTTGGGCAGGTGCAGCTTTTAAACCCTTCCATGTTGAGCTGCACCTGCCAACATTCCCTCTTCTATACAATGGTTAAAGGTATGGGCACTCTGTCCCTATTTGTATCTGGTTACCCTATATAAAGACCCCTTTCTGTGCTTGTGGTTGCCACCATCAGTGGTGACTACTGTGAGGCACTGTGGCTGAGGAACCATCTTCATGCGATTTGAGCACTTCTTTCTGGCCCAGCGCTTCCCTGTACTTCCTCTCTTTCTAGTAGGTGACGTTCCGGCACTAGTTTGGTTTGCCTGGAGCCATATCTGTGTTTCATGGTGTGGAGAAAGTGGGTGGGGAGTTTTTCTCTCTCTCATAAGGCTAAAACAGTCAGGGGGGTTCTCCCAATGCTATAGATGTGCAGGAGAATTAGGGAAGACAGAAGGAAATTAATGTAGGGAGTTTGCTGCTACAAGATGTGGCAGTGGCCACAAGTGTTGTTGGCTTTAGAAGGGGGCAGACCAATTCATGGAGGAGTCATCTATCAGTACCTACTAGTCATAAGTGGTGTAGAACCTCCAGGCTTAGAGGCTGTCTACCTGTGTAAATCAGGGCCCCTGCTAGTAGGTTTCCTGGAGGCATGTGGTTGACCCCGGCAGGAAAGAGGGCATGAGATTAGATGGATGCATTTTGGACCTTTGGGCTCTTACGTTTGGACAAGGGCTCTTACGTTCACAACCCTGTTAGGGCATCTCAGTGCTTGAACCACAAAGGGTACATTTTGTACAGGGAGAGTGAAGGAAAGGTTGAAGCCAGTGGTGTGCTTGAGGGTTGATGATGTCAAACAGAAGGTGTGTGGTCTGAGGTCAGCTGAACTATCGTGGCCTTTTCTTGTGGAACCTGAATGAGAGTTTGCATACTGAGTGCTGAATTTTTTCTCTGTGACACACCTGGCCGCCTTGCTCAATTATCTGTTGACAAAGAGCTGAGGCTGCAATCCTGCACGTGCTTGACTTGGGACCAGGCCCCACTGAACACATTGAGGTTTACAGAACTGTACTGGGTTAAAGGGGACTTTTTTGCTCATAAAGACTCTACTGAAAATGTCGGGCAGCCTGCAGCCCCTCGGGTTCCCCTTTCTCAATCCCCATGTCATCTGGCAGAGTGGTGCCTCTTTCTAATGGCATCTTTTCTTCCCTGTTTGCCTCCAGTGCTCTCCACTTGGCCGTCATTCACGAACACGAGGCTTTCCTGGATTCCATCCTGCAGTACACCCAAGGGACGGATTACCTGGATATTCAGAATGACCTCGGACAGGTTAGACCGGAGACCCTTTGCCCTGCCCCACACAATCCCTTTTTCCCTTGGGACTCCCAGCCTGCAGTGAGAGTAGCCAAACCCTCCCTTTCCAGAATGGGAATTGGAACCTGAGAGCAGAGGTTACCACTTTTTTTTTCCTTCAAGGCCTTGAGTCGTCTTTTTTCAGCATTCTGAGACACAGAAGTGTCGCCGCTGAGGCTCAGTTCCCATCACGCTAACCCCGTGCTAGAAAAAGCCTCTGTTTCTGTGTGCCGCTCTGTTCTTAAAGACACAGAAGCAGAGCGACACCTCTGCTGCTGGGTTAGGGATCTCACTCTCCTCTCCTGCCCTTCCAGACAGCCCTGCACATCGCGGTCATCCTTGGCGCAGCTGATTTCGTCGGCAAGCTGGTCTCAGCAGGAGCAGGGCTGTGCGTGCAAGAGAAGGGCGGCCACACGGCCCTGCACTTGGCATGTCGGGAGGGGCGGCACGAATGCACCCAGCAGCTCCTGGCTGCTGTAGTGGCACAACGACCCTGTGAGGGGAGCAGCTTCCAGGCCCAGCTGGACTGCACCAATTATGACGGTACGTCTTCCCCAGTGCAGCTGGGGGATATTTTGAGTTGGTGTTTTTGAAGCGTGCAGTCAGTTGAGCTAGCTGGGATTCAGTGTAAAATGAATTGCTGTTCCTCGTGGTTATGGGGGTGGTGATCAGCAACATTAAGGCTTAGAAATGAGTGACACAATGTGGGTCTGTTGGTTGGGCTTGAATGAGTAGAGATGGGAAAAAACAGCGACATGGATAAAAACTGCACCCTTTCTGTCTCTTTTTTTTTTTTATACAAAAAACACAAAAATCTGCCAAAAAACCCCACCGGTTTTATTTATTATTTAATGGGGGGGTGTGTGTGCATGGGTGATGACTGTGGTTGCATCTGCTGACACGATACCCCCTACACTTTCAAAGCAACTATAATCGTAATCATAGTGTAAATTTTGGATAAAAGCACACAACTTCGGTTTCTGCACATCTACCTTTGGAAAACACTGAAATTCATGGGTTAAAAAATGGTTTTCTCCCACCCCTACCTATGGGGCAGGACTCCTGAGTTTCACAAATCTCCCTGCTAAACCTTTTAGCCCTTCTTTTTCCTGATTTTTTAAAATTACTGTGGCCCTCCTGCTTATATTCCTGCCCTCTCTTCCCTTGCTCTGGTGTTTGTTGCAGTTTCCTTTGAACTCCAGAAAACCCCACATTTTTACACTTGTCATAATCCAAATTGGCTTGAGGCAGGTGTGTCCTCTGGAATTTGCAGGGGCAGAAAGTGGATGTATCACAAGTCCAGGCTGCCTCTCAGCTCCAGGACCCCCAGGTTGGCTTTCCCAGCACTGCCATTCTTTCTTTCCACAGGTTACACACCCCTGCACGTTGCCGTCTTGCGGAAAGACTTGGACATGGTCAATCTCTTAATCACTGGAGGAGCAGATCTCAATAAACCGGTTAGTTTCCCGGGGGGTGTGTGTGTGGTGGTGGTGGTAAAGGCAAGTATGTGTTGGCGTTGGCATGAGGATGTACAGGGGCAGCCGTGTTTCCCCTTCAAGAAACTGCTCACATGTAAATCAGCCTTTGTGTCAGAGAGCGGTTTTTGCTCCCATCATCTGGAAGGAGACTACTAAATTCAACACCCTTCTGTTCACCTTTAACTAGCAGCAGGCAGAAATAAATGCTTGGTGCTGTTGTGGCTTCGCCCTTCCTCCTTAGCTGTGCCCGCTTGTGAACTGTCCCTCCCCTTTTTGACCATGCACAAATTTTCCAACACCTTCTTGCTGCCATAAGGACTAGAAACATAGAGCTGAACTGTGTGAAACATTTCACCCTGTGTGTTACTAACAGCCACGCAGGATGGTGGTGGTCTTGGGACCATGAGGGGAGAATTCACCTTTTACCTCCAGTGTAGAACTGATACAGATGGGCGCCCCTAGTGGCCATTATTCACCCCCTCCCCTGGGAAGGAACTGAGATTGGGGCCACTGGGATCTTCTCTCTGTGGGGAAATAGCCAGGCAGCAGGGAGGGGATTCAGAGCAAGGCTGCACTGGAGGGAAAGAGTTAAACAGCCCCCCTCCACATCCTGATTCCAGTCCCAATTGTCTCCTGTGCCTTGCAGGCACTGTTTATCCCATGGGGGGGGAGTGCCATACTTTTATTTTTCATTCATGAAAAATGAAAAGGGGCTGGATTCTGTACTGTTACACCCACCCCACTTACAGCTTTTCCCAGGGCTCCGTATCAGGCTGTATCAGTTCACATGGCCTTAGTAGCACAGCTGCAATTCTTTCTGGGAGCAGGCCTGATGTATCCCAGATGCTCTGGAGTTGGGAGGTCTTCTGAGAGCATCTTGCTCACCTTCTTCTGTGTCACTGGCAGGAGCTGAGCTGTGGCCGGAGCCCCCTTCACTTGGCGGTAGAGTCCCAGAACCCTGACGTGGTGGAGTACTTGCTGCGTGCCGGAGCCGACCCGGAGGCCCGCATGTACGTCGGCTACACACCCATGTACAGCGCCGTGCACCGGCCTGACCAAAAAATCCCCCAGCTGTTGCGGGAGTTTGGCTCAGAAGAGCCTGACTGGGACTCGGAGGAGAGCTTGGACAGCAACAGTGAGGTGAGCCCCCCAGACCCACCCCCCACCCCACAAGTTGACTCTCAGTCACAGCATCTAGGGCTGCTCTTGAGTAAACAAATATAAATTCTACCAGCAGAAAAGCTGGATTTGGTGATCTGTGTAGATCAGGGGTGCCCAAACCCCGGCCCGGGGGCCACTTGCGGCCCTCAGAGGCTCCCAATCAGGCCCTTGGGGAGCCCCCAGTCTCCAATGAGCCTCTGGCCCTCCAGAGACTTGCTGGAGCCTGCGCTGGCCCAATGCAGCTGCTCTTAGCATGAGGACAACTGTTTGACCTCTCATCTGAGCTGTAGGATGAGGGCTCCCTCTACTACTTGCTGTTTCATGTCTGTGATGCAGCAATGGCAGTGAAGGAAAGGCTAGCCTTGCTTTGTGCAAGGCCTTTTATAGGCCTTGAGCTGCTGCAAGACCTTCATTCATCCATATAAGCTCCATCTCTAATAAATTCATTTATGTAAATTCATTCAAATTTGAAATGTAAATTCTTTCTTTCCTGGCCCCTGACACAGTGTCAGAGAGATGATGTGGCCCTCCTGCCAAAACGTTTGGACACCCCTGGTGTAGATCATGCAAACTGAAATGAGTTCGCTCATTTGCATGATTCTGCCGCTGAAGGGGAGGGACGGCAAAGCTTCCTATCTCTGAGCAATGGATAGTGTCTTGTCTTGTCTGGTGGGTCCTCTTCCTCTGGAGATTTCGTAAATCATTGCCTACACTTTTGGAAGAGGAATCCTTATAGGCATAAATTCCTCAGCCCTCAGCTGAAGCATCGAAAGCTACTATTCCATCAAGCTGGCCCCCTGATCCAGGAGGGTAACCAGAGTGTGGGGTGACACAATGCGCCGTGTAAGTGGTCCCTCCCATACGCCACCAGAGCCATTCAGGGCGGCAGTGGCAACACAGTTGCTCTGAATGGTTCTGATGGTGAGTGGGAGGGACCATTTACATGACGCATCTTGCACCTGCTGTACTGACTACTTCAGCTCCCTTGGCTGCTCTACTGTCCTATCCATCTAGCTCAGTACACTTGGAGGCTGCCTGGCAGAAGCTCTCCAGGGGTTCAGATGAGTCTTTTCACACCCTTGCCTGGAGAATACCACACAGGTCGAACCTGGGACCCCCTGCATGTGAAGCATGACTCAGTCTAGCCCAGGGGTCAGGGAACTTTTTTACCTCTTACCCCCCCAAAAATTTATAAACGCAGACGTTACCCCCTTGATTTGAAAGTAAGGAAATCATACATCCAATAACATTTTGAATTCAAATACTGTATTTAAAATTACTTTGAAAGCTTCAACTTACTTGAAAACTTCAGGTTTTGGAGAAATGATGTTGCTTCATCTTGGATACGAGATCATCAATATTGGGACATTTTGATGTCAGAGCAATATGGATACAGTCTTCCGGGTCCAATCGATTTCTTGTCTTTGTTTTTATGTTCGTAAGAGTGGAAAATCCTTGTTCGCAAAGGTAGGCGGGAGACACTGACGGCCCGGCGCTGTGTGATGACATCATCACTACAGCGCCGGGCAGCTCCAGTCTCCCGCACAGAGCGGAGAGAGCGGGCGGCTGCGATACACGCAGGCTGTGGATACAGCCTGAGTGTATCGCCTGCTCCCTTCCGCTCACCGCATCTGAAGGTGAGCGGAAGGGAGCAGGGCAGCGGGCGGTGTGCACACAGCGCACCAGCCCGCTGCCGGCCCCCTGGAGCGGGTGGAGAGCGGGTGCGCTCCCTCCGCTACCTCCCCGCCCGGCGCCCGCACACAGTTAGGTAAGGCAACCTTACCTATCGCTTCTTTGTCTGACACTCCTCGCAGGCAGACTGAAGATGGCGGCTCTGGATCAGGTGGTACCCGCTCTCTCTACAGCGCTTGCGCCATACACGTAAACGCTGGAGCAGTCCACTGAGAGAGCGGGGGGGGGAGCAGAGCAGAGAAGGAGGATGCGGTGACACTGACACACACTGACACTGGCCGTCCGTGCTATAATGGACCGTAATAACTGCTGCTATGCCGATAGTTCCGCCATTGGCCAGCGCAACCTCCTCATTACCCCCAGATTTTCACTTTTACCCCATTTGGGGTAATTTACCCCTGTTCCCCGACCACTGGTCTAGCCCCTTTTCCAGTTATCGAAATATTTAACGACCGGGTGTTGAAGTGGTTGACGTTGTAGGCCAGGGAAAGAGCCAAGTTCAAACTCTGCTCAACCCTGAAGCTCACTGGGCAAACTTGGAGTAGTTGCTGTTACTCAGCCTGGCCTACCTTGCAGGGAGGTTGTGAGGATAAATGCAGGGAAAGAGCAATCTCTGCTGCCCCAAGATCTTCGGAGGAAGCGGGGAACGAAGGTGTGATCGGGAGCGAAGCCTTCCTTGTTCCTGAATGGCGCCAGTGCCCTCCTGCCTGTCTGGGAGAGCAGCACTGACGGGTGTTTTGCTTCCGCAGGAGGAATATGATGATATTGTGATCAACCGCGGGCGCTAGGAAGCCAGGTGTGGACGCCATCTGCTCAGCCTGCCTCACCTGCCACAGCCAGCCGTGCTGTCCGTAGCAACTGCATTTTCACTGTGAGCTAGATTCGACTTGTATTTATAGGGGCTGGAAGGGGGAGCTGCTTCGTCTGGTGTGGAGCAGCCCTCCTGGGCCCTCTCCCCAACTGGCCCTTCCTTGCTGGTTTGTTTCCTGAGTTTTTAAATGAGTTCTGTTTTTGATGTTTGATGTTCACAATTAAAAATGTGTTTGGGGGAGAAAACCCTCTTCTGAATCCCCCATAAGTTTGTATCTCGCCCTAAGCGCCCCCTTCCCAGTTCCTACCTGCCTGATCCCGAGCTGCCTTTCACGTCTGGGTGAACCGCACAGTAGGGAGGCAGACGTCAGGCCTCAGGCGTGGATGACTGGAAGCACCTGGATGTCTTTCTAGTTTGAGAGCTGCTGCTTGCAATGTCTGTGTGGCTATATTTAGGGTTTGTTCCTGCCGGGCTGAACACTGAGTGCCGAATCTCACCTTGCGGATGACTTGGGGATCTGTGGAAAGCTTCCAGGAAGGCTCTTCTGTCCTTGTCATGAAGCCTGCTCATTCTTGGATATTGTTGAGAATTTGGCCAAACCTCCCCTTTTCAGGCTGCTCTCTACGCTGAAAGTTACGTGGGGCTTGGGGTTCGGAACCAGTGGGCCCAGGGGAAGGGATATGGCTGTAGGGGGGGAGATGGGGGCGCATCTGTCCTCCTCTCCCACAGTAGTAGATTGAACAGGGACTGTTGGAGCATGAGCTCAGCCTTGGTCTGTGTTGTGCGATGAGTGTCTCTGAGCATGTGAAGAGTGTGTGCTCTCTGGCCCCTAAGCAACCGCAGCCCACCTCCACTTCCAACGCAGAGCGGGCAATTCAGAGCCTCTCGCGTTTTGTGTCCTGTTCAGTTCTGTACCTGCAGAGGTTGGAACTGCTCAGCAAGGATTCGAGCTTTTTCAGTGCTGTGGAGGCTTGGAACCACGCCTGCCTCTTGCTGGGTCCCCAGTTTCAGTGCAGCCCCTGCCTTCCTGAAGCACGCACCCTGCAGTTTTGGGCCAGTCTCTCCTCTTCTCTCTCTTGTGCACGTGTTTGTTTCAGGCCCTTCCTGCTACACTTCAGCTCCCAGAAGGCCAAGTGCTTAATGTTGAGGAGGAGGAGGTGGGAGCTGCCGCTTGTTGAACCCAAAAGTGACGGGAGCCAGCACCTATAGGTCTTCAGAGGGTTCACATCTATGGCTTAAAGGGGCAGGGAACCATTGGGCTAGAACAGGGCCGCTCAAACTGGGTGGATTTCAGTTCTGCCCAGGTGCCATGCAATCGGGGACAGGGATGTGCTGGGCAGTTGCGTCTGCCCAGACGTCCTGTCGCGTGGCCTTCTGGAGACGAGGAGAACTTTGCACGGTGCCCATGCGGAACACTCTGATGTGGTCTGGATGGGGATGGACAGCATGACAAGCACACAGCAGTCGCTAGTTTGAGCACTGGTTGGCTAAACGGACACACAGTCATCACTTCCAGTTCCATTTTGAACCATCCTTATGGCCATATTCACTTTGGGAATAGGGCTTCTGTTCTTCAGAGATTCTGAAGGCCAACCACACTTTCTGTCTCCCCCCTTCCCACTTCCACCAGCTCCTGAAGGGAACAGACACTGTGTCCCAGATGGAGGATGACAGCCCTGGCATGGAGCCCTTCTCTTGGGTGGTGGGCAGCCATCAAGAGCTGCCTCCTGCCCGTTCAGCTGCATGGACTGTCGCAGGAGGCACACTAACTTCTGGCCATATAGGATCTCCAAAAAGACCAGCACCCTTAGGTGAGAATGCCCAACGCCTGCACTGTCTGTGAGGCAAACTAGCCCTGGAAGATTCCAGTCCTGCCTGTCTCCCTTCCACAGTTTTTGTTGCTCATGATTCAGAGCGAGAGGTAGAACCTCCTGTCTCTGCCTGGCTTAATTTTGCAGCTTCTGGGATAGTCTGGGGTTCAGGGTCCTCTTCTCGCACACTCTGTTTTGCCACAGCATATTCAGTTGTGTTGGGTTCAGGCCTCAGCTCCCGTTCCTGCATTAACACAAGGGTAGCGTTGCTTTGGACAGCCTGTGTCGCTCTCTCAGCTGATGGAAAGGGAGAGATCCCCCCCCCAAAAGAAAAACTGGCAGGAAGGAAGCTTGGCCATAAGAAGAGAGGAAGGGAGTCGGGGCCAGCTTGGCTTGCCTGCATCAGTCAAGTGACACAATTGGAGACCATCCAAGGCCAGTAGTGGGTTGTTATTGAGGCAAGAACTGAGTGGGAGAGGAGAGGGGGCAGAGCTGGAGCCCTGCCCTGGGCAGAGGCTGGCATGTTGTGGCCTTGGGCGGGTTGCCTCGTGTTGTGAACTGACACTCGTTGCAGAATGCTCTGCGCCCCATTGATAAGTGACGCACCGTGTCGTTGGAGCGGCTGTTTGCAAATATGCCAAGGTGTCTTCAGCAAATAAGTGGAACCTCTCACGTGTTGTGCTCAGACTTTGAATTCCTCCCCCCGCCCCCCCCCCCCGAGGAATGCGTTCCTCCCTTCCGCGGAGCCTGGATGTTTTGAAGCTAGTGTGTGGTTTTCCTGTGACCTGTTTTCATCTGTGTGTGTGTGTGTGTGTGTGTGTGTGACTCAGTCCTGTCCTCCTCCTCTTTCCTCACTCTGCCTCCACGTGTTTATCTCGTATTGTATTATGTAAGTTTCTCCGACCAGATCAGATTAAAAAGCTATGGGGTCCTTTGTGTGCCTTTGTGTGTTTATTTTTGGCAACGGATGCAGCGGGCTGGGTGGGTGGGAGACGCTGGGACAGAGCAAGAGCATGCCACATCCAGGGCTAGGATGCCTGAAAGGCTGTGGTTGCCAGGGGGGGGCAGCAGGGCAGAGAACAGCCTTGAGCCATGGAGCAGCAGTTTGGTTTTAGCAGAGGGGGATTTTAAGGGAGTAGAGATGAATGGGAGGGATCTTCCTTCCCATTCTGCAAAGTGAACTGTTTGCCCCATGACCATAGCCATCATTCTCTCTTCTCCAGGGGGCTGGGCCACAAATGGTGCCCCCCAGAAGCCCAGGCTAGCCATTGTGGTATCATTCTTCTGAAGCAAAGCAGGTTAAGTTTATAAGGGCTTGCCTAGGTAAGGAGTAGCCCACCTTTTACCTTTAGGGCTCCTGGACCTTTAACAATTGAGTAGAAGAGGGAATTTGGGCAGGTTCAATGCGATTTGTTTCACTGCATACTGCATGAAATTGTGCATCAAATGATATATAACATGATGGCATTATTCAAAAATACCAAGGTTTAAAATTTTTTGACCAGTAGTGGTGTCACCTCCCCTGTGCGTGTCACCCAGTGTGGCCCACACCCCCCTAGCAACGCTACTGCCTTCTGCAGAGAGTCACAGCATCTGCGCAACACTGGCTAGTAGTAACTCAGGTTGGCAACCCCTTGTAGGGCTCTCTGATCTGTTTGTGCCTGCTCATCTTTCTGTTCCTATTTTTCATCCGAATGCTAAAAATTCCTAACTGCAGCTCAAAGAGAGGGCCTGGAGGCGGCCATTAAAACTCCCGACAAATGCACAGTTGCTTAAATGTAGCTGATGCCAACACACACCCACGCAAGGAGAACCTGATGTCTCAAGTTGGCTGTTTTGGACTTTGCTTTAGTTTATTGAGTCAATTTCACACCAGTGATTAAAGCAAATCCCACTCCAATTTTAGAAATCCAAAAATACACACGCCCCCCCCCCACTCAGACAGAAACCTCCACACTGCATAGCAGATCGAGAAACTGTTCCAACTTTGCAACAATACTGGTGTGGAGGTCACTTGCAGGAGAAAAGAAGATTTCAATGTGAACAGTCTGCGCAATAGTTGGAGAGGAGAGGAACTGGAGGCATCTGGGAAGTGGGGGGGGGGAGAGAAGATTGGCTTGGGAGGTTTCTACCAGTATCTTGTGCTAGGCGCTTAGTAAAAAGTAAAACACTTAAGACACTACGTGGAAGGGGGAAGCTTATCTCAAAAAAGACCCTGGTTTTGTAATGGAGCTTATAGGGTTGCCTACATTACCTGGGTATATGCCTTGCAATACCGCCCTCTAGTGGCAGAATTCCAGGGGGGACCTGGGGGAGGTCATTTAGTTGCTTCTCTGCACCAGGAGTGGGGAAACCCATCCCAACTGTGCCCTGTGCCAAAAAACCAGCCTCAGCCAAAACTGATTGGAAGGGGGAGAAAGCAAAGGAGGATCTCTGACAGCGAAGCAGCAGGCAGCCTCCTCTCTGAGTGGGCACTTTGGCCCTGCAGAGCCTACAATTATTACTTGATTGAATACATTTCCTTAGTTTGGGACAGAGGTGTAACTAGAAGCCTCAGCAACCGGGGCAGTGACATAATGTTACATGACATTGTGATGTCACATGATGTTACTTGCATGCTCTCGAGGAGGAGGTGCTGGTGGCTTCATGCCCCCTATTTCTTCTCTTGTGGAGGCTCTGGGTTGGGAACTACAGGCTACTATGTTTGGGAAGGACTTTTTCCCTCTGCTTTTCCACAGAGGTGGTATTGCCAGGTTCTGTGGGGGAGCTGAGATGTCCTATGCTAGAATCATCCATCACCCCTCCAATGGACCCCCCCCCCAGGCAGCTCTACAGAATAACCACAGCACAGAGGGCTTAGGACACAGCTGGACACAACCTGCGGGATGGAATGAGGGGCAAACAGGCAGGCCTAAGGACTGAGCATCAGGATTTTGCCAGAAGCAAATGCAACGGTCCAGTTCACGGTTGCCCCAAAATAAAGGTGCTGGTGGGGGCCAAGAGTTCTGGGAAGGAGGAAGCTCCACTAACAGTCAAAAGCCAAGCTGCAGAGAAAGGTTATGCATTACACACTGAGATTGCATGTGTGGAAGAGGAGAGCTGAGTGGGAGGCAGATGACAGAGAGGTCACCTGTGCCTTCTACCCTACCCTACCCAGCCCCAGATACTGCAAAAGAGGCTAGCCCCGCTTCAGCTTGCGTAGCTTCTCCGCAGCCCTCTTCAGCTCACGCTCAATTTCTTCAAGCTTTTCCAGTTCCTGGACCTAGAAGGAGAAGCACTGTAAGAGCAGCGAAGGAGAGAGAGGCCAGGCGCTGGACTAGACCAGGAGGTGCTGACCTGGTTATAGAAGATCAGGCCCAGTGTTCTGTTTCCAACTGTGGCTGGCTAACCAGATCTTCCTCTGGGAAGCCCCCAGGTAGGGCACGGAGGCACACCCCTTTCCCATGCGTCTGTCAAAGCCCTGTTTAAACCCGTCGAAGCCACCATGACCACATCCCAGAGCCTCACCACAGCATGCAAGAGGTCCTTCCCCCTTGGAGCCATTTGGGGGGGGGGGGTTGGAGCAAAATGGAGGCACATGCCTAGAACCGTTCTGAGGAAGTGGGCCCGCTTGCACGCTGCATTGAGGCTCCCTGCAAAACTTAGACCCCTTCTAGCTACACCACTGCACCCAGCGACTCCTGGGAGCAGCCAGGCATTTGACTGTGCCCCTTAGGAAGAATTGGGCAGTCTTTCAAGAGTTTTCTATGAGCCTTGAGCCATTTCCACCGCTCTCCCCAACCATCATTCCCATCCCAAGGCTGGGCCTGGCTTTGGAGAGCTTAGCAAAATGGAACTTCACAAAAGCAACCCCAGGAACTGACCTCGTTCCGAGCGGTCCCCTTTTCCTCTTCGTCCCCTTCACGGCCATGGTGCCTGCCTTTCCAATAGACCTCATCTTTCTGATGTCTCTTCTTGAGGTCCAAGCTGGCCTGCTTAGAGTGGTGCCCTCCATACTTCCTCTCACCTTCTTTCTCCTCCTCCTCTTCCTCCTCCTCTTTTTCCTGCCAGGGCTTCCAGCCCCCATAGAGGTGGCTCTGGGTGCTGGAGACCTTCATGCCTTCCTCCTCAAACTGGGCCGTCTCCTCATCACTGGCCTTCTCGGCCACTCTCTTGGTTGGACTGGACCCCTTCTTCTCTTCCTCTTCCTCCTCATCTGCCCAGTCCTCATGGTGTCGCCCTCCATGGTGTACTCCATGGTGGAACTTCTTGGGCTCCTCCTCAGAACTGTCACTTCCCTCATCCTCCTCCACCCTGAAGTGCCTCTTGACCAATCCACCCCTTCTGCTGTCCTCGTGGCTTCCTCGAACCATCAACCCCCTGACCTTTGGCTCTGAGGGTCCTCTCTTCTTGATGTGACCAAAATACTCCTTTGAGGACCAGGTCTCCGATGAGCTCCTCTTCTTCTTCCTCCTCGCTTCCTCCTCCTCTTCCTCATCTTCATCCTCGTCCATCACCTCCTTGGCCTGCTCCTCCACTGCCTCATGGTTGCCATGAGCGACTCTTTCTGCTTTGACCTTCTCTTCTGTTTTCTCCATCTTCTCATACTCCTTCAGCTCTTCCTTCTCCTCTTCCTTCTGTTCCCCCTCTTGCTCCTGCGTCCTCTCAGAAGCCATTTCTCTTTGCTGGGCGGGCTTCCCATCGCTCTTCTTGACATCTTCCTGCGCCTCATCTTCTCCTCCCCACTCATCTTGGTTCCCTTCATGTCCTAGGCGGTGCTTCGCATTTTCTGTGGAGTGGATGAGATCAGAGCCGTGATGCGGTGCCCCAGGACAGTGACGTCACAATGCCACATGGCATTGTGATGTAACTTATGGGTTCCCCCCAGAGGAGGGAGAGCTTGCTGCGGAAGCTTCATGCCCCCTTTCCTCTCTTCCACAGGAGAAGGATTGGGGGCACAAAGCCATCAGTGCCTTCTCTGTAACTAGTGAGGAGCAGTCATGCGCCCTCTTGGCATAGCGCCCAGGGCAGGTGCCTCTCCTGCTCCACCCTAGTTATGCCTCTGGATGAGATGAAAATATGGGTTGAGAAATATGGAGGGGCCAGCCCTGGGATAAGAACCTAAGAAAAGTCCCACAGGATCAGGCCACAGGCCCATCTAGTCCAGCTTCCTGTATCTCACAGCGGCCCACCAAATGCCCCAGGGAACACACCAGATAACAAGAGACCTGCAAGGCTTCCTGGGAATTGTAGTTAAGAACATAAGAACAGCCCCACTAGATCAAGCCATAGGCCCATCTAGTCCAGCTTCCTGTATCTCACAGCGGCCCACCAAATGCCCCAGGGAGCACGCCAGATAACAAGAGACCTGCAAGGCTTCCTGGGAATTGTAGTTAAGAACATAAGAACAGCCCCACTGGATCAGGCCACAGGCCCATCTAGTCCAGCTTCCTGTATCTCACTGAGGCCCACCAGATACCTCAGAGAGCCCACAGGACAACAACGTACCTGTATCCTGGTGCCACTCCCTTGCATCTGGCATTCTGAGGTAGCCTACTTCTAAAACTGGGAGACTGTGTATACCATCATAGCTTGCGACCTGTGATGAACTTTTCCTCTATCAATCAGCCAAATTCCCTTTTAAAGGCATCCAGGCCAGATGCCATCACCACATCCTGAGGCAGGGGGTTCCACAGACCCATTACACCTTCATGGTGCAGCCCCAGCAAAGGGTCGATTTCGAAACTCTAGAAAATTCCTCCCCTGTTGTAAGGGAGAGATGCTGAAGTTAGGACACCTGTTTACCTTGATGGGCGAGTTCCTCCAGCTCTGTCAACAGGTGCTGGTGATGTAGCATGGCCAAGACTCTCTCATCTGAAACAGGCAATGCGTTAAAATCCCAGACAGTCACAGGAGGTATAATGAACATGGTCTATGCATGCACTATGTAGAACCTTTTGTCTCTCCATGGATTAGAATTAAGGATGTTATCCCCAGAGATAACATCCCTGGGGGCTGGGGGATAAGAATAGGCCCTCAGTTTGGCTGTACTTGTCGTAAGAGGCGACTAAACAGCCACCGGGTAGATGGGACTCGTCAGCCTGGGAAGGCAGCTCATCTGAAAGAAGGAAAACTCTGATCCCAAACCTCCACTGCCTTGTGGCTACATCCAGTTAGGCAAAAGGCTTCAGAAGTCAACCTCGAGGCAAAATCCGGAGCCAGAGCCCCTGAGGCAGTTCATGGCTGAACACAGTCACGTTCTGGCAACTCCTGCAACGCCACTGGAACCAACTGTATTGGCTTCTGCCTTTCCATTGGACCATTTCAGCGACATGGAGAGGGGATTTGCTGCATGGGAAACAGTCTATCCTCCATATCTACTTTACTCAGGCTTCGCGCACTGGAGAGGACACTCTGTTCCAGAACCACCATTCGGAGCGCGATACCATAGTCTTCCGAGACTGAAGGATGCCAACACACCCCAGAGAAATGATCATATAAACTGGTAAAGGGATCGTTATTTACAGGGAGAATCTTTAGGGAGGCTACAATGTATTTGCTAGTTTGTTTTCTAATTGCAGGAAAGTTTGGGATTTTTTTTTAAGTCTAGGAAACATTAAAAATATGATTTCCCCTCTGATGCAGTCTGAAGTGGTATAGCCTCGCCTCCATCTCAGGACTATACCACCTCATCCGGCTGCATTGTGAGGTCCTGCTTTCCAAGACACAAGACACCACTTACCCTCCCGAAGGATCTTCATGCATTCGCTGGTCGCTGGAATTGGGCTGGGTTTGGAAAGGGTGTCTGCTAAGATTTCGGTGATGCATCTGGTAACCTGGCCCAAAACAGACAGGGAAAGAGACTGAGGTATGTGTGTGCCTTCAACCCTGTTCATTCCCGTACAAGTTCTGGAGATGGCTCAGCATTGCTGGATTTTCCCCCCAGGGGACCTCTGTGTGCCCTCATGGAGTTCATCCCTTATCCTCATCCCGCCTGCCCCCAACCCCAGCAGGATTTCTTGAGCTTCATGACAGACAGCTGCCCAACTGACAAAGTACATCTGGCCAGATGAATTCCATTTGGGACTTTTTACGTGGGAACGGGGATCTTCACTCTCTGGCACAGACATCTCCACTGCAAGCACCACTCTGAAGCCCCTCTGATTTAGAGGAAAGCTGAACAGGGGACATGATGGAGGTTTAGAAGGTGACGCGGGGTGGGGAAGAGAGGGTTTGCCATCTTACCTTTTCATCTTCTGTGGAGAGCTGGGTAGTTAATGGCAGCGCACGGGCTGGAAAAGAGAAGATAGGACCTGCTCTTGAATTCATCAAACAGGACTAGAAACTCTGTAGCACAGAGCCCACCTCCAGCAACAAGACTGGCGTGGGGGAGGGGGTGCTGCCTCTGCCCATTTTTACTGGCCTCCCTCCCTCCTCTCCTTCCACATGACCCTCTTCCTTTTCACAGGGGCTGGACCCCCGCCATATAAAGGAAGGGGGTTGCATTTGGCCTGACAGCTCAGGTGCCAGGAGATCATGGAACGATCAGCTCCCTTCTGCAATGGGCTCTTATTTATTTAGTAATCTTCATCCCATTCTTTGTCCATCAAACTCAAGGCAGTACTCACTGATTCCTCTCTTTCCCCTGCCTTTTATTTTAGATCCTCATAACAGCCCTGCAAAGTGGGCCAGGTTGACTGGCTGGCCCAAAAATTGCCTCTTGAGCTTCATGGTCATGTGAGCATTTGAACCCAGGTCTTCCCTGTCGGAATGGATGCTGTAGCCACTCCACCACCCGGGCCCTCTTATCTACTGTCTTCCCTTCCTTGCTGCCTCTCCAGTTTTGCTGTCCTACCCTACGGCACAGCTTAAATATCCCATGGCTCTCCTTCCAAGGTACCAATTTTCATCAGAAGAGCCCTGCTGGATCAGGCCAAAGACCCATCTAGTCCAGCTTCCTGTATCTCACAGTGGCCCATCAGATGTCTGAGGAAGCCCATAAGACAACAAGGTGTCTGTATCCTGGTGCCCTCCTTTGCATTTGGCCTTCTGAGGTCGCTTACTTCTAAAACCAGGAGGTGGCACATAACCGTCATGGCTTCTAATCTGTGATGAACTTTTCCTCCAGAAATCTGTCCAGTCCCCTTTGAAAGGCAATTGGGCCAGGTGCCGTCACCACACCCTGTGGCAAGGAGTTCCACAGATTAAGTACTCGCTGGATAAAGAAATATTTTCTTTTGTCTGTTCTTTCAATATCTCTGATGAGGCATGATAAAAATGTTGGTTTAATTCAGGGATGCCCAAACCCTGGCCCGGGGCCACTTGCAGCCCTTGGGGGCTCCCAATCAGGCCCTTGGGGAGCCTCCAATGAACCTCTGGCCCTCCAGAGACTTGCTGGAGCCCATGCTGGCCTGATGCAATTGCTCTCAGCATGAGGACAACTGTTTGACCTCTCACCTGAGCTGTGGGACGAGGGCTCCCTCCACTACTTGCTGTTTCATATCTGTGATGCAGCAGTGGCAGTGAAGGAAAGTCCAGTCTTGCTTCGTGCAAGGCCTTTTATAGGCCTTGAGCTACTGCAAGACCTTCGTTCATTCATATAAGTTCCATCTCTAATAAATTCATTTATGTGAATTTATTCAAATTTGAAATGTAAATTATTTTTTCCCCAGCCCCTGACACAGTGTCAGAGAGATTATGTGGCCCTCCTGCCAAAATGTTTGGACACCCCTGGTTTAATCTACAGCCTCCCCTAGCACAGATGACATTAATGCAAGCCAAAAGACAAGCCTCTGCCCCGAGGAGCTTACAATCCAAAGTCAGACAGGGAAAGCAAAGCTCCTTCCCTGATTTTGAAAGCAGACCCATTCATTGGGCATAGAAGAGCTCTTTGTTCTTCTCTTTATTGCTCCATCAGTGCTGGAGAGAATACAGAGGCGTCTGGCCATGACTGAGACAGACTCGCCACCTGCCCAGGTGCGGCTGGGCTCTCTGTCTCTATTCCTTCTGCCAGAGCTTGGCCTATTAAAATTGCATGGGGTGCAGCTGTTCAGGGAGACATACAAAAGCACAGCCATTGTGCCTAGGAGAGGCTCAGGGCATTGTGAAGTCAAGGACAGCATGTTCCTTCTGTTCTTTGCAAGGATGAGAGAAACCATTTTTCATGCGCACACACAAGCTCCATAGTACTTGGAAACGCTCTTTTTTTTTTAAGTTTGGTATTAGGATTTTCTTTAAAAAAAAAAAAAACTAGGAAAGAAGCAACCTGCAAAGGAGGATGTTTGCAGCAAGAGAATCAATCAAGTTGGGGGGGGGGGGCAGGAAAATGTGAGGGAGGGAAAAGAAAGGGAAGAACATGGTAGGTATGATCTCTGTAAATGAGTCCAGAGAGAGAACTCTGGGAGAGTCAGTGGATGATGGACATGCCAAGTGATCCTTAATAATAATAATAATAATAATACAGGTATTTCTATAGCGCCTTTCTTGGTCCTCAGATTTCTCCTCAGACTTTATTCAACGCAGTTTACATAGGCAGGCTAATTAAATCCCCGTAGGGATTTTTACAATTGAAAGAAGGTTCTATCTTTCAAGAAACCACAACATTCAGATGTTTCTTCCTGATCTGGCTTCACATCCTGGCCTCCATCCTCCCACGCTCAGAGCAGATGGAATAGCTCGGCTTCAGCTTGTCAGCTGCTTCAAGGTCGCACGGTGCCGGTGGCCTCGAACTGGCGACCTTTGGATGTTATCTTCAGGCAAACGGAGGCTCTACCCTCTAGACCAGACCTCCTGCCCTTAGTAAACGGGATCTGCTTTGCTCAAGATTTTGGTGCTGCCAAAGCCAGCCCAAAACCTCTTGCCCCAGAGATGGTCTGCCATGGGCTGCCCCCTTACCAGGTGACGTGCCAGCCTCTGCTCCTCCCAGTCCAAGCTTCGAAAAAGAAGAGGAAGTGTAGAGAAGAGATTGATGGGCTAGAGAGCATCCCTCGTGCCCCTCTCCTCTACACTCCCTCTTCCACTCCATCCCCATCTTTCTTCCAATCCAGGAAGTGGGAGTAAAAGCATTGGTGGTAAATGGACAGACCAAACAGGTGCCCCTCTCAATCTGCTGCCTGAGGCAAGTGACTCAGTTGGCCTCATGGATGGACCAGCCCTGCATACAGCAAACCCAACACACGGGTTTTCCAAGGAGGTCAATGCTCCACACCCTTCGGCTCCAAGGTTTGAAGGAGAGAGTTTCAGGTCACTTCCAGTGCAGGCTGCTCTCCGGACATGCTGCCACAATTCTTTTTTTAAAATCTTTTTGCTCTTCCCCCAGATTTTAGGGGGTGGGGGGGAGAGAACCAGATGGCAAAAGTTCATTTGCAGCATTCATTTTAAAATGAAATGTGAACGGCCTATTATCCGGCCTCATGTTGCCGGTTCGGAGTGAGAGCTGTGACCCCCCCCAATCTGAAAAGGTTTAAGATTATGGGATTAAGCAGCCTCCAGGGAATGATTTAGCCATCTTCTGTCTACTTGCAACAGGCTAGACACACACACAGCCTAATGACTTAGGAAGATAAACGGATGCTCAGGTGAGCTGTGCCTTCCTCTTGCATAAGCTGATTGCATAAGCCCAGATGCAGCAGAACAAAACAGAACCAGGAGAGAGTGGCTGAATGCCCCCCCCCCCCAACAACTCTTAGGGCTGGTAAATCAGACACAACCAATCCTAGTGCCCTGTTCAAAACTATCATCTTTAACTGGACCGCTGTCACATATTCCTTTTAAGATGAGGCTGAACTTTGGTTATTCAGTTCATCACTGCCTGAGTGAGGGACCAAGAGTCTGCCACTCTGCCTCTGGCCCACACCAAATCACACAGAAACTCCCCCTAGGAGTTGATTCCTGGGCTGGAACTTCCTTTGTGTAGAACAGGTTTAAACAGGAGGATGTTGGACGTGGTCCTTAAAGAAAGAATCAGAGTTTAAGCAGTTCTTTGCCCTCAAGAAAGCCTTTGGACCATCCCAGTCCATACCTCCAGGGCATTGGAAGACTAGCCCTGCTCAGCATTGATTCATTGGGCACAGATCACAGTCATGCCACCACTGGCCCAACAGGATTGCCATCTATGGCTAAAGCTATTTCTGGGGTTTTTTTTTTCATCCAACATGATGTAATGTGGGGAAATTCCTGGAGGCCTGTTGAAATCTCCAGGAACACTTTCAGGAGGTGCCTGGAGATTGATGCTGAATCCTGGAGACCTCAGCCCGATCTTGGAGGGGTAGCCATCCCACTGCCCAGTTGGTTTCTCAACCTGGTACTCCCTGGAACCAGCCAGAAAATGGACTTGTGTTACCGGAGCTTTCATCAGCCTCCAAAACTTCAATTCTATTGCCTGGGCAGAGCCTAGTTTAAGGTCTCAAACGTTACACCAGGGGTGGGCAAACTTTCAACTTTAGGGATCCTGGACCTTTGACAGTGGTGTAGGAGAGAGAATTTCAGCAGGTGCAGCTTCTTCTGACATCACAGGTGACAACCTGCACCTGCTGAAATTCTCTCTCCTACACACTAAAGCTGAAAGTTTGCCCACTCCTGCTTTAGATTCTGGTGACCCATCACCAGTGAGAAGCAACAACCGTAGTCTCGCTTGGTATAAGGTTAAGAGACTGAGCACTGAACCAGGGCTTTCTGCGTTCAAAACTTGCTTGTGTCATGAATTCTCAGCTAGGCAGCTTTCCAGGCCACTCTCTCTCAGCCTCAAGTCTTTCCCAGCTGCAAAATGGGGCTAAAAATACGAATGGGTAAAGCGAGTAAATGAGGACAGCAAAATAAAACCATGAAAAGCATTTTACATGCTCAGAAAGGCCTCTGTGGACATGATCATCTATGAAGTCTAGCAAATTGCCTTCCTGAAGTCTACATGTGCTTGGTCAGTTGGATTTTGACCGTGGACAAAATTCCCCCAAATCAAGTTTTTCTGAACAAACCTTACTGCAAGGAGAACCTGTAAAACCAGGTCAAGTTCCTCATGTCTCCAGAGGAGAGGCTGAGGGCTCAGAAACAGATGGAATGATGGCCATTATTTATAGAGGGCTGTCATTCCATGCAGACAGAACAGAGAACCAGCTCTCTACAGTGCACTTGATAGGTCTTGACAGTGCACAGTGTCTTGATAGGGTCAAGTTGTGTGTGTTGTCTTTGCAAGTTGTCCAAGATTAAACCCAAAAGAGATGCCTCTTAGTGGGGATAGTTACTGACCGTTTTTCTCTTTTCAGGACATTCCACACAATGTCTGCCTGGGCTGAGCCGTGAATTGGGATATTTCTAGAACAGATGGTGGCACATACTCTATCCACTGCGCCACACTGCCCAGCCTTCCATCCTTTATTCTTTCTGGCCTAGATCCAAGCATCACGCAACTAATTTGGTGCTCATCAAACAGTAACTCAAACCCCCCCCCCCAGCACTGCATATAGAGACTAGTTCTGCTAATTGAGGCATACTTAAAATGTAATTTCTGTTATGGTGTAAGAATCTGCTGTTCAGAGGAAGTATTTTTTAATAATCCACCAGCCTGCAGCTGTTTTGGATCTTAGCCTCTGTTTGATGGAGCCAGAGAGGCTGGACTGGGAGAAAATAGCTGTCCAGGGTTCTGAAATCCTTTGATTACTTCTGCATTAAGTCCAGGTGTCCATTGCTTTAGTGCTGCATTTTAAAGGTACAACTCCAGTTTGGATGTGTTGGGTAAATAAATATGGACACCAGCTGGTTATGACAGATGGCAATTTAAAATTGGTGTGAAACCCATGAAATAGGGGAAACAAAAAGAATGGACTGGAAAAAAGTGCATAGAAAGGAAACAGGGCAGGAGAGAGAGGGGCACTTCTATTTTAAGACTTTCTTAAAAACAGAACAGTAAAAAAAGTGTGATTATTTGGGTACCTTAGAAGGTGTGATGAAGAGTGTGGATTCAGACTGGGGAGAAGTGGATTCAAAGTCCTACTCAATCTCAATGCCCATTGTGTGACCTTGGGTTGGTCACAGTCCTTTCCAGGCTAGCCCACCTCACAGGGCTGTTGTGACAATTAAACCGGCCAAACAGAGGTAGGTAAAGCAAACTAAGGACAAGATTGCGTGGAACAGTCAACTTGAATATTTCTACCCTTTTGCTTCCATCTGCGGTCACGCATTGTGGAGCTTGTCCCAAACTGCATCTAAGCCCTTACATGGGACATGCTGAAGTCTGAGAGGTGGAAACGGGGGTACAGATCTCTAAAAGCTTGTTGGACCCCTAAGGGCTTAACTGGGAAGAACACATCCAAGAATCTTGTCTGACCCACTTACATGCGGGAAACCAGGAGGAGGAGAAGGCACACCATTGTGGAACGAGAACCCCCAAACTTGAAGGAAACCAGAAGCAAGCTCTCATTTCTAGGGCTAGAGGGGGCCCCCACACAGGAGGCCAAAAAGGTGGGAGAGATGCATCAGGCAACTGAAACAAGCCCCCAACCCAAAGTGGGAAACTTTGGGTAATCAAACTGTAAGGTGCTGGGGGGGAGGGTACTTAATAGTCTTACCTTGAGCATTTGGTTGAGTGGATAGAGCCAGAGAAAATAATCATTTGCTTAGAGATTGAGGCACTTCAGCCCCCCTCCCCCCATACTTGGGACCCCCAGCAAACTTACCTTGGAAGAGGAACAGAAACAAAAGCCACATTCCTTCGGAAAGCATCCCTCCAACTCTCCCAAAATGCTGCAGTTCTGCCGGTTGCTTCAAGGGTGAGGAGAGATGTCAGGTAAGCATGGAAGACTTGGAAGCAGCCAGAGATGGGAAGGACCAGGAAACCGAGGAGAGGAAGGAGGTACGACTGGCAAATGCCCTTGGAGGCAGGTGGTTGAAGGGCTTCTTTGTGTGTGTGAATGCAACCAGATGGGAACTGCATCTGAGACAGCCAGGGGGGGATTTTAAATAGGAGGCGGGTTGGGAAGGAAGTGATGTCAGCCGCTCCCAACAGAAGGGGGCTGGAATGATTGCCTTACCTCTATGCACTGGAGAGGGTTGAAAAAAAATAAGCCTAGTGGTTGAAGCAGTGCATGGTGCATGAATGATCACTGCTCCAAACCCATTTTGTGGGCTCCTTCCTGCAGCATCTGCAGCTAGTGGAGAGGAGGGGGGAAAAAAAATCAGGAGAATGCAGAGGCTTCCTGGATGAAGCTAAAAATATTGCCCTTCTGGGGAAGGGAGAGACCTTAAGGGGTGGACAAGGAAAGAGGATTCATTACCCGAGTACAGACACCAAAATGAATGGACTGGAAGATTGGATCCTGTATATACTCAGAAGCCAGCCCTACAGAGTTCAGTGGAGCTTACTCTCCAGAGTAAGCCTGTGCAGATTTGTCACAGTTCAGTGCTGACACTGTTAATAAGCCCCACCGAACTCGGGAAGGCGTCACTTCTGAGCGAGGCTGCACAAGGTCGGGCTGGTGGGTCTGCAACTGTGCACGGAGCAAAAGCACATGTTCCATGGTTCCATGAAGGCTGGTCTGTTTCAATCTCCTGACTGGTCTCCTTGCACGGTTTAGGTTCTCTTTCTCCACCAGAGTGGCCGGGGCAGTCGGGAAGTGGCAAACAGGAGGACCAAAGTGCCCTGGCAGAGGCAGGGAGACAAAAGCAGTATGGGAAGGGCCTGGAATCTGGGCTGAATTAAGCCATTCCTGCCCAATGTTGCATAAAGGCAACAGGGACCAACTGTGCACACCAGGCAAAAATGGGTTAAATTAATCCCCCACATCTCTCTTATCGGAGATTATGTTTCCTAGATTTTCCCCCTCCTCCTTTCGGAAGCTGTGTGAGGGCTAGAAGCTGCGCCTGCTCTTTTTATGATTTGATTTTCGTCACAACATATAACACATGGGCTCTTTTCTTTCCCCTCTTACTACAGAGACTCAGCAGGCACTTGCTGGAGAGGCTCTAGGATATCCTGCTACAGGCAGGGGTTGGGCTAGATGACCTTGTGGGTTACTTTCAACTATGCTTCTATGTTTAGGGAATTTAAAAAACAAACAAAAACCAGTAGCCCCCTGAAGCATCACCAGCACCTCCCAAGCCTATCTGTCCCCTGAAGCTTTTGGCAGAGCATCTCAGTCACTGCTGACGCCCTTGGTTACCCCACATCTTCCATTCCTCCCCCTTTCCCTTCCTCCATTACCAGAATGCAAACTCCCTGCTGCCTCTAATTGTTAAGAACAACGGAGCTTTTAAATAATCCTCCAGAACAGATTCAGCTTCCATATACTGAACCAGTAGGAAGGCTGTTCCCAGCCCTCCCCTGGAGATGCTGGCAGGATTTGAACCTGGGACTTTCTGCATACAAAGCCAGTGCTGTCCCAACTAAGCTATGGTCCCTTTGACCTTAACACTCGCATGGGGAGAAGAATGCTGTGGAATTCAGAGCTTCACCTTTTGAAATAGTAGCTTCCCATTTTAAAAAGTGAACCACCGAACAGTGTGTGGCCTCCCTCTGCAAAGCTGCAGAGAGAGAGAGAGAGAGAGAGAGAGTGGAGTTGATGCAGTGGGCTGCCAGCTCTCTGCTGTTAGGGCTAAACTAAAGGCTGAGCTGTCTCTTTTGTTTCAGGGCTATTGTGAAAAGACATGTGATGGGCAGGGCGGCTGGGAGCCTGTTTGCTGCAGAAAGGGCAGGCAGCTGCAGAGCAGGTGTGCTAGCCCAAAACAGCACCAGCAATCAAGATGGGAAAGTCTGGGCACACACAGAAAGTTCTATCCTGATACACCTGTGCATATACAAACCACGGTTGGTTATGTTGATTAGTGGCTAGACCACCAAATCAGGCTCTGTGGGGAAGAATAGTGAGCTCCAAGTCTCTCTCAGCCACAAAGCTTGTTGGGTGAGTCGTTCACTCTCAGCAACAGTGACCTCCAAGGCCCTGGTTCAATCCCTACCAACTCCAGAGAGTGCTGGAAAGGCCCCCATCCGAAACCCAGGAGAACCCCTGAGAGTCAGTCCAGAACAGGGGTGGCCAACCGTGCTTAACATAACAGCCGCGTATGATAAATTTCAGGTGTTTGAGAGCTGCAGTGTTTAAGAAGCATTTAAATTCTTAAATATATGAACTCACCATGAACATTTAACTTACGTTTTAATCCAGTGGACTATACTTGGTAAATAATGATTAAGCTTGAAATTTTCTTATTGAACTTTTACATTAATTGAGATACAAAAAGGGAGCCATTTCCAAGAGTTGCACATTGTATGTCAAAGTGGATCACAAGCTGTGGTTTGGCCAGCCCCGATCTAGAACAAACTGACCATGTGGCTTTTAAGAAATATGACATGTATTCCTACAAGCTCACCAGTTTAGATCACTGCGTGCCACTCACAGAAGTGGCCCCATACCATCCTCTAGTTCTCCCAAACAGCGGGAGGGGGGTTAATTTGGGCACAGACTGGTACTGCTTCAGACCAAAGGATGCTCCTGTGACTAAACGATCTTCTATACCATCTGGTGCTGGCAAAATCAAGTTTTTCTCTTGGTGCAAGAGTTCAACAGGGGTCGAAGGGAAGAACAGCCAAGCTCTGGGGCATGCAGTGCAACTTGAGACAAACAAGCGTACCAACATAGACAGGAATGGGATGCCAAGCTAACCACCTGCTAGGTGCAAAAGACCTAAGCAGGTGAGAAGTAAGCCACATTACTTCAAACCAAAACATACAGAAATGTTTGTGTTAACACCTTTATTGCCTCAGTGTCTCTTCTGCTTTGTTGATGGTTCTGACTTCACTGCAGCCAAAGGGAAATGGTTTCAAAAGCTGAAGGATCCTCCCCTATCACCGCCCACCAACACAGGAGCCACAAGTCCAGGAGTGGTGCAGGGTTGAAACAGAAGGATGTTAGAGAAGGGAGTGAAGGCAGATTCCAGCAAATGAAATCACAGGATTTCAGGAGCAGTGGAAGACACAAGTCTCATGTGCGTTTGTGACCCACTTCCAAAGCCCCCCTTCCTTCATCAGCGAGAGCCACATCCCAGCAGTGTTAAGCCATTCCTTCAGAGGGGGCTCCTTCCCAGCAGGACCTCACACACTCAACCCCCCCAGGGTTTTCCAGGGCACCCCGGTATTCAGAATCACTGGCTCAGCGCTTCTTAGGCTGGTTGGGGCCGATGTATCTCAGAGGGGTATAACTGGGCTTGACGATGGTCTCCATGCCCATCAGTGGCTGCAGAACTTCCGGGACATGCACACTGCCGTCCTGAGGTTGGGAGAGGGAGGGACAAAGGCAGAACAAGGTTAGAACATGGTGTATGTAGGCCTGGTCCTCCTTCCGCCTCCTCTGCAAGATGGCACAGGATAAATGGAGCAGAGCGCAGACTTATCTTCAGCAGAGCTCACACGACAGAATCTGTTTAGGCAGCGATTTTCAACATTTGTCTCCTCGTGGCACACTAACCTCTATGGCCTTCTCTTGCGATGTCACTTCCAAGAGACTCTTCTGGGTTCTTCAGCTCTGTTTCTAGGACAATTGTCACTAGTAACGAATTGTCTGACTCTCTTCCTCCGCCATCGTAACTCATTACTACCTGCAGTTGCCTAGTAACATAGCTGCAGAACCCAGAAGTTTTTCAGCTATTTTCAACTGCTGTGCTCCAACGTTTGGCACATACTGGGTTGAAATTCACTGGTTTAAGGCATTAGCTTACAGAATCCAGTTCGGACCCAGAATACACACGTCCCTGCTATCTTCATATCGAAGGCGAAGGATTTTTAAAAGTATTGTTTCTTTGTAAATCCGTACCATATACGCAACTCTACTTGAAAAAATGCTTTAAACAAACCTTGCGCTGGTTGGACTCGATAATGGCGATGAGCATCCGGGGTATGGCACAAGCTGTGCCATTGACCTGCAGAGAAACAGAGCATGCTGGGAGAAGTCAGACATTACCAGCAGCCATCAGGGTGCATGACAAAGGGATGGATTATTAAAATATGGAGGGGCATTTCTTTTTCCCTACCACCCCCGCCCTGGTTTTTTTAAGCCAGAGTTGAATTACCGTATGCACAAAGGAAAGCTGCACTTCCTGATTGTAGTACATGATGTTCAGTCTCCGGCTCTGGTAGTCTGTGCAGTTGGAAGCACTGGAGATCTGTCATGGGAAAGGAAGCAAGCGGTATATAAATCTTCTGTACAGCATAGTTTTAGCCCAAATCAGGTTGGCATCCTTCAGTCTCGGAAGAGACTATGGTATCACGCTCTGAATGGTGGTTCTGGAACAGAGTGTCCTCTCCAGTGCGTGAAGCCTGGGTAAAGTAGTTATGGAGGATAGGCTGTTTCCCATGCAGCAAATCCCCCCTCTCCACGTCGCTGGAATGGTCCGATGGAAAGGCAGAAGCCAATACGGTTGGTTCCAGCGGCGTTGCAGGAGTTGCCAGAACGTGACTGTGTTCAGCCATGAACTGCTTCAGGGACTCCAGTTCCGGATTTTGCTTCGAGGTTGACTCATGAAGCCTTTTCCATAACTGGATGTAGCCACAAGGCAGTGGAGGTTTGGGATCAGAGTTTTCCTTCTCTCAGATGAGCTGCCTTCCCAGGCTGACGAGTCCCATCTACCCGGTGGCTGTTTAGTCGCCTCTTATGACAAGTACAGCCAAACCGAGGGCCTATTCTTATCCCCAGCCCCCAGGGGATAAGAATCACCCAAATCACCCCACACAAAAGAGGCAAAAGGGGACAACCAGGAAAAGGAACTCAGAGGAGAGCTATGTGGTTGAAGGGACAAAGATCAGCTCCCTCTGGTTCCCATTCAGTTTGATGGGATAAAGCACAGCTCCATGAGGATCAAAAGCTACATGATGGACCCCCTCACCTCTCCGTACTTGCCCCGCCCGGGCATCCAGGCCTCCACGTCAAATTTCCTGTAGGCAGACAGGCCCAATTCCTGTGTGGGCATGTCCAGGACCCTGTTCACAAAGAGAGAGATCCAATTTCAAGGCAGCTGGCCAACCCCTGCCACCATCTTGGTCAACAGATCAGGGAACAAGCACTAATACACTGCAAGTCTTTGCAACTGAGGGTAATTTTATTGGGAACTGGTGGGACGGGTTGGCTTGCCGTGCAGCAAGAGGCTGGCACGGATCCCACAAAATCTGGTGTGCCTCCTTACTGGTAGTGCAACCCCAGCTCTGAGAAGATCTCTTTTTGCAGGGCCAGAAATTCCAGTAGCAAGGCCTCACTCTCCTCTCCAGTCTCATTGGCTGTAACCCCAAACATTTCCACCTGGAGAGAAAAGGAATGAAGCAAGTCACTTCGGATGGATTTCCCAAAGCCTGAGCCTCCATTCCAGATGGGTCAACACCATTTCCTCCTGTTTGATGAAGAAAGAAATTAGAAAAACCTGCTTCAATGTATGCCAATTTCTGCAGCAAAGTGTGGAATTTGCAAATAATGCTTCATTTATTCTTCCTTTCCTCACATTCCCCTCTCCCTCCCCCTTCCTCACATTCTAAATAATCCAACAATCAGGTAGCACAGAGTCTCCCTAGAAGGTCTGAATAGCCAGGCAGGCAACTTGCCAGCATTCACCTTGGCGAACTGATGCACTCTGAACAGTCCCCACGGCTCCTTCCCGGTGTCTGTCTCAGCTCTATAGCATGTGCTGGAACACACAGTCCTGGCCAAGGTGAAAGGAGATACAAGAGGGTTGATCAGCTGACGGCCAAGAGGAAGGTCAAGGGGAGAAAGAAAAGAAGGGCAGCCTGATTAGGACTGCACACATGTGCTGTAATTCCACAGAAAGCCTGAAGAACACAGTCACTTCCAGCAAATCCCAACATTTGGTTTGGTTTGTTCTGTTAAGCTTCTAGGCCTCATGACTGCAACCCTACACATGCAACAGATTAAGGGATGCCTGGATGCCTCAGAAGGGTTTGCTCACGTACTTTCAGGCCTACCTGCAATCACAAGGGCTAGAACAGGGCTGTCCAAACTTTTTGGTAGGAGGGCCACATCATCTCCCTGACACTGTAGCGGGGGGCCAGGAATAAAATTTGAATAAATTTACATAAATGAATATATTAGAGATGGAGCTTATATGAATGAATGAAGGTCTTGCAATAGCTCAAGGCGGATAAAAGACCTTGCACAAAGCAAGGCAGGTGTTTCCTTCGCTGCTGCTACTGCATCACAGATGTCAAACAGCAAGCAGCCCTTGTTGCACAGCTCACGTGAGAGGTCAAACAGTTACCCTCACACTGAGAGCCATTGCGTCGGGCCAGCGTGGGCTCCAGCAAATCTCTGGAAGGCCAGTGGTTCAATGGAGACTAGGGGCTCCCCGTGGGCCAGATTGGGAGTGCCTGAGGGCCGCAAGTGGCCCCCAGGCTGGGGTTTGGGCACCCCTGGGCTAGAAGCTTGCCGAGTATGGATTGCCATTAGCCAGAGGGCGGGGTTCACCATAGCAAACCATATACTTAGATGGGGCATATATGATGAGGATTAATAATGTCTCAAACTCTCAAGGGGAGGGGCTGATTTGAATATGACAGTCCCAACCCAGGCATTGCCAAACAGCACTTTAATTATGTAAACATTTCCCATAGCCACAGCACATTAAAAAAAAAGGTTGTGCGTGCTTGTTTATTCAGCAGATAGACATACCACCTCAGGCAACAGTGAAAAGAATTGCAGCCAATAAACACTGAGCAGTCCATATTCTCTGCCCAATCTCTCTTTTAAAAAAAACAAACAACCCTCTGTTTAAACTCTTTTACATGCATTCTCTGGGTGCTAAAAAGAAAGATGGAACTTCCAAGAATCTCAAAATTCTCTGTTATATTACATTTGGAATTCTGAGCAGGAGTGATGCAGGGCCAAATGTTCCACCAGAGCAGAAAGAAAATCTTTACCTGACTGGCAAGTCTTCCAGATTCACTGCATGATCCGTGAAGTATCCTGGTGCGGACAGAAAGCAAGAGGAAGAGAACACCAGTGAGTGAGGGAGAAACGCATCTCTTGTGTGAAACACAGCCCAATCCTAATCTGACCTGGAGCAGGCAGGCCTGCCCTGTATCCAGAGCAGGGTTGGAGCCAGTTGCAGCTCTATCTGGGGCAAGAGGAATTCTTTCCCTTTACCCTGGGTAAGGCCGCAGCAGCCCAAGGGAGCTACTCGGATCTGCACCACCTTAAGAGACCCCGGTGCTGATCTGACTTGGCTTACCTTTGCACCGGCCCAAAAGGGCTTGGGTTGGCCTCCCTGCTCTCTCGGTGGTGCGAAAGTGCTTTATGGTACTTTTGCTACACTGTTGGGCCGGCGCAAGGGATTTGCGCCAGTCCATCTATGGGTCAGGATTGTGCCCACAAATCCATGGAGCAGAGGCTAAGAAGCAGACTGGCGTCAGTGACAACCCCACAGGTGCACATAAACCTATGGGGAGCTCTGTGCTAAACCAACCACCAGCCCTTCTCCAAAGTTCCAAATTCTGCTAGAATTCAATTTTTGAAAGCAGACAAAAGGTTAGGAAAAGGCACGTTTCTTAAGCTAGGATCATGCAAACTGTTTGTCCAGCATACTTTTCATGGTGCTCCATTGAAACTTATATCTTTACACCTTTTATGCAGGCACCTACCACAGTACTGATGGGCCTTGAACTTGCTCACTTTTGAGGGGCACCTGTGAAGCTTATCTCCCAGCAAGATTTAAGAGGGCACATTGGTGCGGAATCTCTGTGGTGTCAATCCCCAGATTTCTCCCTTCCACTATCCCAAAATGCCTTCAGCTTGCTTATCCTGCTGCCTCAGTGGGCATCATGTTGCTGTGCCCCCCAAATCACAAGCCCTATGCTACTGCATCTATTTTGGGAGACCCCCTGATAATCTGGCACTCCCATCACGTACTTGGGAGGAATGACATCCAAGACAGGATTCCTCGATCTGGTTTCAGCCTTAGCGGAGCCTGTGGCGATGACCAAGTGTTCCCAGACCACTGGCCTTCAACTGGTGTGCCACTGGTGTGACAGAAAGGTTCACAGGTGTGCCACGGGAGGTTGGAGCACAGTGGTTAAAATTGCTGATAACTCTTCTGGGTTCTGCAGCTCTGTTTCTAGGGCAACTGTCTGTTTTAAGCCATTAGATTTATGATTTTCTCTGTAAACTGCTTTGTGAACTTTTTGTTGAAAAGCGGTATATAAATACTGTTGTTGTTGTTGTTGTTGTTAACCAATTGCCTGTCCCTCTTTCTCTGCCGGCACCACAGAACTGTCAAACTGGCGATCTGTTACTACAGACAGTTGCCCTAGAAACAGAGCCGCAGAACCTGGAAGGGCCTCCTGGAAGTGAGAACACAAGAGGCGAACACCATAGAGAATAGCACAGAGGTCAGTGTGCCGTGAGAAGTGATGAGAAATTATTGTTCCAGACCGGGGGGGGGGAGAACGTGGGTGCCTAGTGCCCCTCAACCATACAAGCACCTCTTCAAAGTTCTCCCCTGTGTAAGGATCGCACTTCCTTTGAATTTACCTGCAATTCCAACCTCAGACGTGCCGGCCAGGCTCAGATCCTCAAAGCGAGAAGGGTCTATGTTGTACGTTTGGGAGGGGCTGGCATCAGGAAGCATGCCACAGCCTTCCTGAGAAGAAGAGGTACTCAGCATTATATACACAACCCAGGGCAGGGGTGGCAAACATCATCATTGTTGATGCCCTCGATGCATTTCAAATGCAATATTTTTAGTGGATGCTGAAGTTTTTTACAAACGAGTGTTGTGGTAAACATTTAACAAATTCCCGGTTTGCTAAAGGTTAACCATATAAATGGTTTAAGTCAACATGGCAAACTAGTCCAAGCAGCTGCTGGACTTGTTTCTGTGCCAATGACACACCTGGGGGCCCAACCTTAAAGAGGTCCCCAACATGGCCTGTGGCTTCTCTTACTCCACACACGCCACGCAAATGGCCAGGGCACCATCTGGAAGTAGGAAGCAGATGGTGAGGTGGGTTAAGTTGGCTGGAGGAACTTGCGGGAGGAGGAGAAAGGAACCAGGATCTGTGGTTACCTTCTACAGAAGGAGGGCTGAGGCACAAACTTGCCCTAATCCCAAAGATGCAGGGATCTGGGAAGGTGACTCAACAACAAAGGAAAGGAATCTCAACCCTTTATGTTGGAGAGACAGTGTTGCATAGTAGTTAGTCTGCACATTGTAGTTCATTGAGACCAGGGTTCAAGACTAAAGTCAGGAAGTTCTACTAAATGGAGACAGGGAGAGATGACACTTACAAACACAGCTCCTTTCAGCAGGTCCGGAACGACCATTGGAATGAAGCCCTATGAAAGAGGAGCAGAGAAGGTAAGAAGCCACAAAGGTAAGAAGGTCCCCAAACTGCTGCTCCCAGAGACACCCAGAAGGACAAGCCCTTGGAACAGGCAATTTGTTACTACAGCAGACAGTTGCCCAAGAAACAGAGCCACAGAACCTGGAAGCTGGAGGTGACATCACAAGAGAAGACCCATAGAGGTCAGTGGGCCATGAGAAGAAAAAATGTTGAAAAACCCTACTCTTACCACTGCACTATCCTCCCTCCCCCACCATAAGCCAAATTCTCCCAAATTCTTAGTACCCTTTTCGTCAGTTTGTTGAGCGTGAACTGCAATAGGGCCTGCTGGAGCATTGCCCCTGCCCCACGGAGGTAGTACGACCGGTAGCCCGAGATGTGGGACAAGCGCCTGGGGAAAAAAAGAAGAGCACATAGACACTCAGGGGTCACAGCCTGATTTGCATGTGACACACAGCTAGGCTGCAATACTGTATGTTCTGAAGCCCCCCGCCCAGATCTTCCCACAGACACAATTAATGGAATTGTATATGTTGTTGTTGTGTTTACATATATGTTTTATTTCTTAACCATCACTACCTGTCCCAAGCCTTCAGAGCTGAGCAGGGTACAATGTGAACTAAATAAGGGGACGATGACCTTGGCTTACCCTGAAGAATTTCATTTCTAAAAACATTGTACCCTACTTAAAACTCCCCTCTCTAGGCAGCTTACAACACACAACCGTTTTACAAAAGCTGTACTGTTTTCAACGCTCACAGGTTGGAAAGATACACAATACCCCAGATCAAAGACCTTGAGGGGACAGGGAGGCCAGCTAGGGAGAGATGGGCTGCCTAAGCAGTATGCTATAGGTCATAAGAACACAAGAAGAGCCCTGCTGGATCAGGCCAAAGGCCTATCTCACAGTGGCCCACCAGATGACAACACTCAAGACAACAAGAGACCTCCATCCTTTTGCAACTCCTTGCACCTGGCACTCAGAGGTAGCCTATTTCTAAAACCAGGAGGTTACACATACCCATCATGGCTTGCAACCTGCGACAGACTTTTCTTCTAGAAATTTGTCCAATTCCCCTTTAAAGGCATCAAGGGGAGATGCCATCACCAAGTTCTGTGGCAAGGCGTTCCACAGACTAATTACATGCTGGGCAATTTGTCTTTTGTCTGTCCCAACACTCATTTTTAAATTTAGGTCCCTTGAAAACCACACTGCTGGGCACTTTTGATAGAGGACACACTTGCATTTTATCTTACTACTGCTGTGTTGCCCCCATGCTGAGTGTTGGGGTGATGTTTCTTTAGTTAGTGTGTGCTTTGCGATGAATAGGACTGCCATTTAAGGTTGTTAAATACTTGCAAAATGAATTGTTGCTAAAAAATATGCTTATATTATGCCAGTTACTAGGCCATGAGTCGATAGTAAATGGTTTTGCAATGAAGTCTTAATTGTGCTCCATTTGTTTTTATTGTTGGCTGCTTCAGGGTTTTCTTGGCAAGGAACAAGCAATAGAAGAAATGATTAAAAACAGACCCACACCCAGCCCTGGACTATGTAATATCAACACACAATACGTCTGGCTTTCAAAGCACTCTCACTCAGCCCCAAAAGTAACCAGACCACACCAGCTGGTGTGACGCCTCTTAGGAAACCTGAAACGGCAGCTGTGTGGCATATCAATTCCATGATGCACATGTCCCAGTCAATGCTTAAGGCAATGACAACCCTTCTTCCATGACAGGCTAAGGCCCCCTGCTTTGCCCACGACCTGGAGGGAACATCAGGGAACAGACACCTGCTGCTGGAAAATGCCCTGGGCCAAACAGTCAGGAGCTGCCCATCATCAAACATTTATCATTGTTCCAGGAAGCAGAGGTGCTCCCAATCATCTAATGCAGGGGTGCTCAATAGGTGGATTGCGATCTACCGGTAGATCGCGAGGCAAAATGAGTAGATCGCGGAGCCCTGTCTCTCCAAACTGTTAATATGTCAGTTTTGTCTAGTGACTAGACGAAACTGACATATTTAGCTAAATTGATACTGAAACTGACACTTTAGCTGCTCTTCAGGCATGCAGCAACAAAACTGACGAAACTGACTAGATTCCAGCAGGGGCTCCATACATTAAAGGGGGTGTCTGTCAGATGCTTCCTTCCCCCCTGGTAGATCTCCGGGCCTTGCTGGGTTTCAAAGTAGCTCTCGAGCCAAAAAAGTGTGAGCACCCCTGATCTAATGAGTATGTACTGATTGTAGATCTACCTGCTCACAGACTTCACTGACAAATCTTTAGGCAGTGCAAAATATGTGCACCAGTCTTAACCCTAATCGTGGTTAGCTCAAACAAGAGTTTGTAAAACCTGATTTGTAGGTAACCATAGCTAGCATTAAGATCAGAGCACAGGATCTTAGCTGTGAAGGAGGAATATACATAGGGGGGCAATGGATGTGGCTATTCCAAGATATGTTACTTTTAACTCCTCTGATTTTTGTTATGCTGTGGACATTTTGCCACTTTTAACATTGTTGGTTTATTTTTTGTCATTTATTTCTTATCATTTCTCTACCAGTAGGTGGAGATATTGCTTTATTTTTCTCAGCACACAAAGAATGTGAACCTGCTTCAGGAAAGGGGTCCCTTTCAGTAGAATGGGTTCCATGGGGGTAGGAATGGGATGGTGGAGGGAAGGGCTGGCATGGTTTTGACCCCCTCTAGTGAGGACTTCATACTTACCTTTGCCTGATGATATCCAGGTCTTCTCCGATTTCCAGATGCCCTTTCACCTCAAAGTCAAAAGCTGGTTTAAAAGAGAGAGTGAGAAAGAAAGAAATAAGAAGGAATTCAATGGACCCACATGTTACAGGTAGAAAAAAAGGGGGTCAACACCCTCTTCTGACAACTCACCTGGTTTTTCACCAACAACTTCCACCACCCGTGCTTGGCTTTCATCTCCAATTGGCTGGGGAGACAAAGGTCAGAGGTTAAGGCACAGTATGAACCAAGAACTCATACTGCCATGTTTTGCTCCTGCCGTGAATCAATCTTTGTTGCCTTTATATGGCACACTTGCTAACGGTAGGAAAGGAAGCAGGCAGAGGGTGTCAAAAAGGGATTTGGAGTCTGGAGAGGGGGGAGCGTTAAGGAGGAGGTGGCAGATGAAACTACAAGAAGGGAGGAGAGTGATGCATTTTACATTAGAGTTTAGGAACAACCAGGAAAAATTTTTGGCTGGAAGTTCCAAGTAATGCAGCCATGATTATGCCTTCCTTTTGAAGACAAAGCATGCCCTCTGGTGTTCTAAACAAAGAACTGAACATCTGTACCTTTCCATTTCTCCAACAAACAAGGACAAAAAGTGCTTATATTTCAAACCCACCTCATCAGCTCAGGGCAAGAAACAACATATTCCACCAAAGATACCCAGAGAACACAAAACCGTCTCCGAGGCCTGCAAACTAGCTTGTTATCTCAAATCAAGGTGTGAGCTCCCATTCCGTGTCATTTCTGTGTGTCACGCTCTTTACCACGTCAGGATGGGTCTTGTTGGGGAGCTTGAGGGCACGCAGGTAGTATTTTTCATCCAACGCCGTCTCCTCCTGGCGCAAGACACTGAGCTGAAGGCGGAGCTCCCTGCCACGCTTCCGCAAAGCATTGTAAAGGGGGAGCTGGCAGGAAAAAGGGAGAGAAGGCCATCAGGCCAAAGGGCACATGTTAAGAAACAGAATGCTCAGGTCCACATTTTTAAAAGCTTCAAGATAGGAGAGGTGCCCTTAGAAATGCAGGTACCAGGGAGTCATTGCTGTGACTACAATCAACTCCTGAGCTGTTTTCTTACAGGCCCCAGAGACAGGGCATGTTCCTTTAGCCTCTCAGGCTATCCCAGTAATCCTTTAAATGGCTGATCCAACACTGTGCTTCTGCTCCAACATATAGTTTAAAAGTTGTACTGTTAAAGACCAACATTAAGGCTTTTGGGTTTTTTTTCATTTCTCATTGTTGGAGAAGCAAGAAAAGGAGGTGGCAAAAAGGAAAACTGAAATATTTAGCGTGCACAGTTCTCTTTTCGGGATATTTCATGATGTAAGAACTCATTCATTCTCCAAGAATTAACTTTCTCCATGTCTTTACAGCCACTGTGGAATGTTAAACTAGACACTTTGGGTGAGAAATACAATTTGTTTGTTTTAAATGAGGCCAAATGCAACAATTTGATGGCTACTTATTATTAGACAATGATACAAATACATAATTTAAAAAAAAACCTGTTCCTGCTTTATTCAGACAGGTTGGCAAACTCTGATGTACACTAATTACAGGTACTGTTAACATTGCTGCAGCTCTAGGACTGCACTAAAGTCAGCTCCAAAAAGGGAAGGGGAAGCAAATAAATTTTTTTGAAAAGGAGCAAGTGAGAATCTGCATTACACCCAACTGTTACTTGAGATTTGGGAAGGAGCTGCCACAGCCATAGGCGATCAAGTATCAGATGTCATTCCTATCTCTGTCACACTAAAACACTCACTGAGGATTACAGATGTTTAACTTTTATAGTAGTAAGAAAACTTATTCTTACCGACTGCAAAGTCTTACTATCTTGGTTTTTCTGGAAGAGAAAAGAGAGGGTTAAAAATTACTCCCAAACAAATGAATGCAATTATTACCAATGGTTAAATGCCATGAAAGTAAAAAGTTCTAGAAATTAAAGTTTATGGTTGCAATGGAGGAGGAGGAGAAGGAGAAGCAGAAGCAGGATTTGTTGTGCTGCCTCAAGACTTTTATTGTTTAAAAAGCTTCCAGGCCTCATGGTTCAGAAAAAACTATGCTAGAGAAGGGATACACTCAAGTACGTACGTTCCGGTTTTATTTATATACATTGTCTGTGATTATAAAGTTCCAGGAATTATCATTCCACTAGGGAGGCTGCCTGATGGACTCACCACAAGATCTCGTACTTCTCTAGCCACTTCTTCTTTCTTAGCTTCAAGTTTTGCAATCTCTTCTTGCAACTCAGCCAGCCTCTTATAAGCAGTAATCTGGTATGCAATGAGCAGGGGGTGGGGAAACAAGAAAAGCATGAGATGACCCAACACTGGTTCAACAAGAATTTTTACAAAGAGAGTGCACTGGAGATAGAGGCTGCATTGTCCTCTAGTGCAGGTCAACCTCCCTCCATAGAAACATATCTATACTGTGAAACTCCCTGTCACTAAATGCGTGTCTGCCAGAGCTTCACCAGAGGTTGAAGAAGTGGTTTTTTACAAGGTCTGTTTCCTGGGTTCTTTCATTTTTTAAAGATACCCATTATACCCTTTGATCTGCGTTTTTCAAACTCCCAGGGAGGGCTCCCCAAAGCTTCAAAAGTGAAAGTGGAGCAATCCTGGGGATCCTGCTGCTGCCTCCTCCCCGCCTCTTGGCTGCTCTCGCCCCTTAAGGGGAAACATGCCAGGGCCCACAGGCGGAGGCATCATGACACCCCAGTCTGAAAAACCCTGCCTTTGATTATTTTTGCTGGGTTTTTTTCTTGGACCACATGAGCTGTTTTAATGATGATTTTTTTGGTAAGCCAATTTGAAACGCTTAGCAAATAAGAGGCAAATCATAATGTGTCTATGTGTTTTAAATAAATCCTAGAGTCCGAGATCCCATCCCAAGTAGTCCAGATTAGCCTGCACAACCACCCCCACCCCCTGCACTCTGCACATGCTCAAAGGCTCTCTGCTTGTGGGGCTGAGTTCTGGCTCAGAGGAGGCTCCCAGGGCAAGGGGAGAGTTCGAGATCCAGACACCATCCCGTCCCAAGCAGTCCAGATAAGCCTGCACAGCCATCCCCCCGCTGCACTCTGCACATGCTCAAAGGCTCTCTGCTTGTGGGACTGAGCTCTGGCTCAAAGGAAACTCCCAGGACTGGGATCCCAGGACACGGGGAGAGTCTGAGATCGACTCCGTCTCGTCCCAAGCAGTCCAGATAAGCCACCTCCACCCGCTGCACTCTGCACATGCTCAATGGCACTCTGCTCTTGGGGCCGAGTTCCGGCTGAGAGGAAACTCCCAGCCTGGACTGCAGGCCAGCCCGAGGAGGGTTTAGCGGCCCCCCCCCTCACCACGTCCCGCAGATCCCGCGGTCCCAGCGGTCCCTTGCGCCTCTCCAGCTCCCGCTCCGCCTCGCCCAGCCGGGCGCTGAGCCCCTCCACGTCCAGCCGCGGCCTCGCTGTCCAGCCGTCGCGCGCGTGCTCGTACAGCCGGCTCCTCCCGGCAGCGGGGTGGCTGCTCTTGGCCCTCTCGGGCGGCCGCCAAAACCCCCAGCGCCACCCCCAGCGACACGCGCCCGCACCCCGGTACAGCCCCATGGGCGCCGCCATGTTCACCGGTCATGTGACACGAGGATGTCAGCCAATGGCAGAGCGTCCGCCGCTGGCAGCCAATCAGCGACCCAGCCTCGGGCTCGGTTGCCATGGTGAGGTAGGGCGCTTGTCATGGGCCAAAAGATTGGGAGCAACGGCTCTCTTAGTTGAACGCGCTTTCTCAGATGTCCAGTAGGGCTTGCTCCCTGGAAGGAGCTGCTGAGCCTTGTTCAGAGCCCCACCCTAGCCACACTTACCTGGGAGTAGGTCCCATTGACTATAATGGGGTTTACTTCTGAGTCGACATGTATAGGCTCAGGCTCTAAGGCTCCCATCCTAGCCACACTTTCCTGGGAGTAAGCCCCATTGACTATAATGGGGCTTACACCTGAGTAGATAGGCATAGGCTCAGGCCCTAAGGCTACCATCATATCCACACTTTCCTGGGAGTAAATCCCATTGACTATAATGGGATTTACCTCTGTGCAGGCATGCATAGGCTTGTGCTCTTAGGGGATACAAACCTAGCCCTGTTTACTCCAAAGTAAGGCCCTCTAAGAACATAAGAACATAAGAACAGCCCCACTGGATCAGGCCATAGGCCCATCTAGTCCAGCTTCCTGTATCTCACAGCGGCCCACCAAATGCCCCAGGGAGCACACCAGATAACAAGAGACCTCGTCCTGGTGCCCTCCCCTACATCTGGCATTCTGACTTAACCCATTCCTAAAATCAGGAGGTTGCGCATACACATCATGGCTTGTACCCCATAACGGATTTTTCCTCCAGAAACTTGTCCAATCCCCTTTTAAAGGCGTCTAGGCTAGACGCCAGCACCACATCCTGTGGCAAGGAGTTCCACAGACTGACCACGCGCTGAGTAAAGAAATATTTTCTTTTGTCTGTCCTAACCCGCCCAACACTCAATTTTAGTGGATGTCCCCTGGTTCTGGTATTATGTGAGAGTGTAAAGAGCATCTCCCTATCCACTCTGTCCATCCCCTGCATAATTTTGTATGTCTCAATCATGTCCCCCCTCAAGCGTCTCTTTTCTAGGCTGAAGAGGCCCAAACGCCGTAGCCTTTCCTCATAAGGAAGGTGCCCCAGCCCCGTAATCAGCTTAGTCGCTCTCTTTTGCACCTTTTCCATTTCCACTATGTCTTTTTTGAGATGCGGCGACCAGAACTGGACACAATACTCCAGGTGTGGCCTTACCATCGATTTGTACAACGGCATTATAATATTAGCCGTTTTGTTCTCAATACCCTTCCTAATGATCCCAAGCATAGAATTGGCCTTCTTCACTGCCGCCGCACATTGGGTCGACACTTTCATCGACCTGTCCACCACCACCCCAAGATCTCTCTCCTGATCTGTCACAGACAGCTCAGAACCCATCAGCCTATATCTAAAGTTTTGATTTTTTGCCCCAATGTGCATGACTTTACACTTACTGACATTGAAGCGCATCTGCCATTTTGCTGCCCATTCTGCCAGTCTGGAGAGATCCTTCTGGAGCTCCTCACAATCACTTCTGGTCTTTACCACTCGGAAAAGTTTGGTGTCGTCTGCAAACTTAGCCACTTCACTGCTCAACCCTGTCTCCAGGTCATTTATGAAGAGGTTGAAAAGCACCGGTCCCAGGACAGATCCTTGGGGCACACCACTTTTCACCTCTCTCCATTGTGAAAATTGCCCATTGACACCCACTCGCTGCTTCCTGGCCTCCAACCAGTTCTCAATCCAGGAGAGGACCTGTCCTCTAATTCCCTGACTGTGGAGTTTTTTCAGTAGCCTTTGGTGAGGGACCGTGTCAAATGCCTTCTGAAAGTCCAGATATATAATGTCCACGGGTTCTCCCACATCCACATGCCTGTTGACCTTTTCAAAGAATTCTATAAGGTTTGTGCTGAATGGGGCTTACTTCCAGGTCAGTGAATGTGTAATAAGGCTACAAGCCTATGCACACTTTGCCAGGACCAAACCCCACTGAACATAATGGACTTACTTTTGAGTAGACCTGTTTGGGATTGGGCTGCAATAGGCTTGCAGCCTCAAGAGTGGACAAATAAAAGCATCAGACACAAACCTCTTCTCTGGGCATTTGTTTTAAACCAATTTTTTGGTGCCACAACTCCAATATATAACTGAATAAAGCATGAGACTGGGTAATGGAATTTAGGTATATAGGTGGAGCCTCTTTATCCATGGGGGTTCCATTACTGGACTGGAGACCCTACTATTAATCACCCTCTCGCAGGACCACATCCGCCCACCCCATTCCTCTCGCCACCCACTCCCTGCCCTTGTAATGGTAATGGAAACCCCATGGATAAAGAGTTATATACCTGTATACCTAGGTAGGTCCTGATAAAGTGCCATTTTTAAAAGTGGGTCCCAGTGCTAAAAGGGTTAAGAACCACTGCTGTAACCAAATATACTTATTAGAGAGAACAGGAAGTTACTATGAAATCTGAAACTAGTGAAAAAGCTTTTGTAGCACAATTGCTAAGAAGCTGAGCAGGACTGGGACACCATCTCCTGGTACCTGAAGGGGTACACCAGATGCCTCCCCCTTTACATGGTGGTGCTCTAGTCCAGTGGTCTTCCACCTTTTCTGTTCCTGTAAGTTGCTGCAACCCCATTGGGTCCCAGCCCCAAGGTTGAAGAACACTGTTTTAAACCACAGAAGCCACCTTCTTAGGATTGTGCCCTTTGTGGCTGAGTCTGAACCCAGGACTCCTTGCTTCTACTCTGGTATTCCGACCTCTGCACTCCTTTGTTCCATCAGTTGTTTGGTCCTCTAAGGATTAATGGCTGGTGTCTGCTGCAGCTGGAATATAATTTGTATTGACAAAAGTGTTAGCACCTGTTGATTGGTCCATCTACACCATTTCTCCCTGAATTCAAAAACAAACAGTAGAATGGAGTAGAGGTGTAGAGGAGAGCTGAGTGGTGGAGTAGAGGTGTAGAGGAGAGCTAGAGCAGGGGTGCTCAATAGGTGGATCGCGATCTACCAGTAGATCGCGAGGCAAAATGAGTAGATCGTGGAGTGCCGACCCCCCCCTTCAGGTGCCTCTGGGAGGAAACGCTGGGAGTAAGGCCCATTGTACTCAATGGGGCTTACTCCCAGGTAAGTATGGCTAGGATTGCAGCCTCACAGCCTAATCCTAGGCATGTCTACTTAGGAGTAAGTCCTGTTATACTCAGTGGGGCTCAAGGTACACCAACATACATTGTACACATAAATGTTATATGTTATGATGGCGCGAACATTGTAAAAAAAACTCTGGTAGATCTCCGGGCCTTGGTGGGTTTCAAAGTAGCTCTCGAGCCAAAAAAGTGTGAGCACCCCTGGGCTAGAGTGTCTCCAGAATGACACTCTAAACCCCCACTCTTCTCTCCTCCGCACTTCCTCTGCATCATAATTCTCCTCTTTTCAAATCCCAAAAGGAGAAGGAAGGGCAACTTAGGTTGTTGATTCATTGCTGAGTAAGGGGTGGCAGTAACAAACTTTCCAACAACTTCAAAACTAGGAGGCTAACAGATTTGGGGCTGGTTTGGACTCTGTCCACTAGACCCTCTTCACCTACTACATCTAAAGTAATATTAGCAGTGCCCTCCATTTATATTATTCATGGGGGAAAGGGGACCCATCAAAAGGGATTTCTTGATGACTGGATTTGAGTTTCTCTTGGCCTGAAGAGGTGGTGATTTGAAAGTCCTTAAGGTTAGAAACCAATTTACAAAGAAAACAAAGTACTGTAATTTCGCCCTTGCTCTGCAATGAGACATCCAGCGAAGAGTCACCATCGTCACTCCCCTTGGGGCCTTCTTCGCAGCTCCAGAACAAGCTTGACATTTCCAAACCCGAGTCTGCAAATAGGTGCGAAAGCGGGAGTAATTTTCACCCATTTTATTAATGTGTTTACGTGTTACGTTGCCTCAGCATCATCCACGCTCCCCCTGCTCCCAAGAGTATTCCCTGCTCTCTGCTTTCAGTTGCATTTCTGATTCCTGAAGGGCCCATTTGAATGTATTTCAGTCTCAAACTTCCCTCAAAACGTTGTGCATATTTTTGGACTCCTTTGGCGAGAAACATTCAAACACACACACTAGACATTGGGGGATTCTGAATAAAAGCTGCAATGATGGGATGAGAAAAAAGAACGTGAGGCTAAAAACAGCAAGGCAATCTGAAAACTTGGCTAAATGCATCCTGCCTGGGATAGTTAGAGAAGGAGGGAGTAAAAGGGAAGGTTGAGGGGGAGGACCTGGAGGTGGCAGAGAAGCAGAATGAAATCTTTGCGTAAATGAATGCTTTGCTGAGTGACTTCATGGCCCTATGACTACAGAAGATGTAGGGCAGGACCCTATGCCTGAACTGACCTTCTCAGAGATGGGAGTCTGAAGAACTGGTTGAAACAGAGATGGCGATACAAAGTTACAGAGCTTGAGAAATCAAAAACTGAATAGTCACCAGGCCCAGGTGCCATCCCCCCAAGAGTTCTTTTTAAATCCCACTGTAAAAGTACCCGTCTACCAACAAAACTAGGTAATGTGTCCTTCAAACCATTCTCAGAGGACTGGAAGGTAGCCAAGGTAGCCCCATGTTTACACAGGGATCTGCTGGCCAAATCCAGGAAATTACAGGCCATCAAGCTTAAGGTGTGTTCCAGGTAAACTGCTAGACAGCATAATCGATTGTGCTGTCTAGCAGTCAAGATAAAATGATTACATTTTCCTTTCAGTTTGTTTGAAGTTGGATAGAATTCAAGCGACAGGTTTACTTCCAAAACAGTTTAATAGTAAAAAAGTGTGGGAAGGACAGCCCAGCTGGCTGGTTGACTTCTAAACCCTCTGTACCGGTTGCTCAGTGTGCCAACAGAAAGGGTACCATCTGGGGCCCAGAGCAGGGCTTTCAAGCTATACCCAGCAGAAGAACCCACCTGACTTTTAAATTGGCAGAAAACTGGCGCTTTCAGAGTAAAAGAGTATCGGAGGTGGAGAATAGCCTTAATCCATAGCAGCAGAGGAACGAGTTTGGGTTGTGGCGCTTGGTGTGAGCTGATGCAGATGTGTCCCAGTTTTTCTTTGTGAACCGTTGGTGAGTATGCACAGAAAGTAGGTGTTTAACCACTGTACCCCACTGCCTTGGTATGGTTCTGCCACCTCCCCACTTCTGAGCAGGGTGTGCTTGGCTTTTGAACCTTTGATTCCCATGATCCTGGCAAGGGCTACAGAGTACAATGCTGTTGAAGCCACAGGAATAGGCCAGTTGTTGGCAAGATAAAAAACTGGAACACAACTCATCTGATATAACTGTGAATGAGAAGAAACAAGTGATGCTTATTGATTTGGCCATTCCAGGAGATAAACGGATCAAGGAGAAAGAATTGGAAAAGATCACAAAATAAAAAAGACCTAGAGATTGAAATTCCGTGCCTTTGGGGAAAGAAAACAGCAACCACCCCTGTTATCATTGGTGCACTAGGCACAATCCCCAAGGCCCTTAAGAAATATCTGGCCAATATAGGCATTGACCAGATAACTGTTGAATAACTCAATGAACTGCACTGCTAGGAACACTGAACATTATACAGCAATATATCATCGGTCCTTTAATTCTTGGGTAGAGTTCGAACTAGCGAGCACCCAAAACTCCCAATCTGATTATATGGTGGGCTGTGATACCAGTGATGATGATGTTAAAGGGCGTTTGATATCTGAGCAAGTGCAGGGTGTTGTTTCTTTGTTGCTACATAAAACCTGGTTATATGTTATAAAAACATATAACCATAACTAATATATCTGGATGTAGCCACAAGGATGATTTAAAGCCCTGGCACCTCTCTGTTTAGAAATGAAACATGGATTGTGACTCACCTATTTTAAGAGCACTCTGTTCCTCTGATGAAGCTCTTTTTCCTCTGATTGCAGTTGGTATAATTAATAACCTCCAACACCTTTCAGTATATTGTTGTGTACATTTACCCATCGTCAGAGCAATTTATGTAGCACCTTTTGGAGTACAAAGTAATTAGAAATCCTTCTCCCTCCCTCTTTTTTTTTTTTTTTAAACTAGCAATTGTATCGCTGTCTTGCCTTCTTTCCTCCTGCCCTTCAGAGTAAATATTCAGATTGTGCATCTCCTGCCATGACAAATGGATCACCTGCCACCCACCTACTCTGAGGCCCTGGACAGGGCCTGGGGACATCACTGGATGCGGTCCAAAACAGCCGAGCACCTCCAAGGATACACTATGAACTCTGGAGTCATGAGACACATTCCACGGTCCCCAGGGAGAAAGTTTCCATGAATCCTACCTGCCTGTGATGCTTCTTCGCCCCCAAGCATCTTTCTCTGTCAGCCCACTCCCTCCTCCTTCCTTCCTCCGCCTCTGAAGTCAACCACAACTGACAAGGCAAGGTGCTTTTAAACTCCAGAGCGCCAAGGAGACCACCAGATGCAATGACGGATGGCAAAGTCAGAACACAAGCGCCCATCTTCACTAACAGGTAAGATTTCTTCTGCTGCTTTTAAGGCTAGTCAACAGGGCAGCAATTCTGTGCCTGTGTTTCTTCTGCCAGGGGTGTGTGTGTGTGTGTGTGTGTGTACGTATTCTATTTCTGTTGTCAATTCATTCTCTCATTCTTCATTCAAGACAAATGAATGGAAGCAGTTTTATCACCTTCAGAGACCCGGGTAAGGTTGCCAACTATTTACTGGCCTGTATTCACCTTCAAAGCACTTTGATTCAGCAGTCTGAGCAGGGGCAAGCAGGAATCCATATCTCTATGATGGGACAAGTTTGACCCCTTTGATTTCTGCAGATCATGCTCCTCTTCAAGGCACAGGAGTAGGTCATGCTGTGTTTTCTGTTCAGTTGGCAACCACACTTTGGGATGGAAGCTAAAATTTTCAGAAGGCATATGTGAATTCTCAGTTAAGTGTCAGTTCAGGAACCTTTATTGGCATTAAAAATTACAAAAGCTACATGAAATCCAGACAATCCACAAGTACCTCGGCTACAGCATCATTGTTGTTCATTAGTCCAACTCGTAACTATCTCCCATAGAAAGACTGCTGTTCGCTACATCAGTTGACTGTGTGGAAAGAACAAATTGGACCTTTTCCTGGTCTGACCGACCTCCCATATTAGCCCAGCAGTCAAGTGTCTAAAAGGTGCTTCAGTTTGCACTTACAATAAGCCAATACCTCTGGATCAAACATGGAGCTAAATAAGTCTTACTAATAATGCAATCCTCTGCTTGTGTACTCAGAAGTAAGTCCCATTGTGTTCAATGGGGCTTACCCCCAGAAAAGTGTGTCTATTTCAGTGGGCAGTGAAAAAAGATTTCAGTGGGCAGTAACTAGAAAAGGCTCTTTCAATGTCTTGGTTTTTGCAGTCGCTTAGGCTCATGTAAGAGAGAGGGCTGTTTTGGAGAGAGAGATTAGAGGTATTTGCTCCGATCCTGGCTTCTGCCTGTCTTTCTCTCCCATGTAATCAAATAAAAAGGTTTTTATTTAGTTTATACATGAGGAACAGGCAGGGTCTGTCTGCGTCACCAGACAGCAAGGGGCGGGGGGCACACAACCAAAGGTTTGCAAACAGCAATGACAGCCAGCTGGAGGCCTAATGCATAGAAGGTGCCCCTGTCCACTAGAAGCTTGAAAGTTTCAGAAAGGCATGCAAACATGCTGTAGATGGCCATGTCAGTGTTTGCACAGTGGACAATTTGTTTCCGGGAGGGAACAAATTCAGGATGTGCAGGGGGCTGTTATCTTTGTACTTGCAAGAAAAAAAACCCTAAATTGAGATAAAAGTAAATAATAAAAAGAAGGCAAAAGGCAAAACTCAGATGGTGGGAAAAGTTTGCAGCATTAGCACCAGATAAAACTCCTATCAGGAAAGGGAGAAAAGGGATAAAGTATTCCTCAGGATGCGGCAGTGAGCTTTACCCCATGTTATATGGGATAATATATTTCTCATTTATATTCCCTTTTGTAAACATAAGCAGAAGTGAGCTGGTGGGGAATGGCTCTTAATCAATACTGGCTGATGAATGACAAAAGCACTCTCATACGTATAAAGGGCCTGTTTTCAAGTAACTACAACAATGGGGGCAGTGGGGGGGGCGGAGGTATTTGTTTGGGGGGCACTTGTTTAAGCTCATCATCTCTCAACCTCTCCATGCTGGTTTGCAGGACATGCAACCAGGAAATGCAGAAAGGGTTGGGACATCTCCTCAATTGTAAACAGTTCCCCCCACCATGTGCCTCAGTTGTACTTTGTCTGTCCACACTGGACTGGCTACCCCTGCAGTTGGCGTGTGGTTGGTCTGTGGAACTCCTTGCCACAGGATGTGGTGATGGTGTCTGGCCTGGAAGCCTTTAAAAGGGGATTGGACAAGTTTCTGGAGGAAAAATCCATTACGGGGTACAAGCCATGATGTGTATGCGCAACCTCCTGATTTTAGAAATGGGCTATGTCAGAATGCCAGATGCAAGGGAGGGCACCAGGATGAGGTCTCTTGTTATCTGGTGTGCTCCCTGGGGCATTTGGTGGGCCGCTGTGAGATACAGGAAGCTGGACTAGATGGGCCTATGGCCTGATCCAGTGGGGCTGTTCTTATGTTCTTATGCAGTTGACGTTGAGGAAAAGAATTGGTGTTAAAAAAAAAAAGATAGGTGTGCTGCTCAGAAAAACTGTTAAAACCAGTGGCATAGCTGGGGGGGTGTGGGGGTGCGGACCACACACACATGGGGGGGTGACACTGCTACTTGCCAAAAATTTTTAAACCTTGGTATTTTTTAATAATACCATCATGTTATATATCATTTGATGTGTAATTTCAAGCAGAATGCAGTGAAGCAAACCATGTTGAAATGTATTTATTCTATCAAGGGTTATAGCAAAAAAAAAAAAAGCAGCTGGGGGGAGCAATGGTGCATCATCACGCTCACAGTCTGGGGCATTGCCCTGCCCACGCATGGGAGGAGTTCCATCATGGGGTGACACACTGGCCTCCCACACCGAGTGACACAAACCCTAGTGACGCCACTGGTTGGAACAAAATGGTTAGGAGTGACCTCAGCTCTGAGATAAGTGAATGAATGGAGGATGCCAACTCCACAGCTCATAGCCAGTGTGGAACCAACCAGGGCATAGATCAGCCCAGCAAGACTCTGACAAGCATAGGGCCCAACTTGGCTGGCCTCTGATCACACTTGTACTTCAGAGGTAATTCTCTTTATTGTGCAATAGCACCTTGATCTGTTTCTTTACAAAGGGGGGCATGGGAGGGCCTTGTGATAAATAGGTCTGGTTCAAGAAGGAGGGGTAGGCAATATTCTGCAAGAGAGTATCTTTTCTTCTTGATATGCTCTGGTTGCCAGGTACTGGGGAAAAAAAGAGGATGGCAGGTATCACCCTAGGGTGCCTTGGAAAAGAAAAAGATCCTTGATGGATCCGAGCAGAGTGGTTCCATCTACCCTGCTCCAGTGTCCCAGAATGACCATCCAGGCCATTCAACCAGGGCACAAGGGTGGCTAGTCACTGCAGCTTCCCTCCCCCTCCCCCCGCGCTGCTGTTGCCCCACCCAGATCTAAGAAGATTCACTGAAGAAGATTCACAGTCCTGTCTCCAGCTCATCCCGGATTGCAAGGAACTGATGGAGGGATGTAGGACTGGCCCCTCTCCAGGAATAATGCAGAGAGAGGAGACCTTGTCTTCTTCAGCATGCACCCACCCTGCCTTCTCTACCCACTTCTTCCTGTGACGGGGCCTGGCTCCCTGCCTCCTAAGTGCACTGCTGAGAAGTTAACATTGATTTTCAATTTTTACTTCCTCCCCACCGCTTTTAGCCAAGTAAACATGACTGTACAGAAACAAGAGAGTGATGGATTATGGATGGGGCCTTTGGCTCCAACAGCTGGTTTCCTCTCAAACGGCCAAGTAGGGAGGGGAAGGGGAGTTGAGTCCAGTGGCCGGATCAAAAAGAGACAGTCCCATTTCTCACAGAGGTGAGGTTACAAACCTGTCGTAGAGGCGGATTAATCAGACTCAGTGACTCATTTGCAGGGTCAAAAAACTGTTTTGATACCTGAGCAGGGGAGGGAATAAATTGGGACTAGGATGACCCCCTCCCCAGAACGGAAGGAAATTGTGCTAGAAAAATTCAAAAAGGCCAGCACCAAATAGTAATTTTAACATATCTTCCTTACAGAAGCCAAGGAAAGCAAGGAAAGTGCAGGCCTATGCATGTCTACTCAGAAGTAAGCGCCACTTAGTTCAGTTACTCCCAGGTAAGTGTGTTTAGGATTGCACCTTCAATATGCCGAGGATAATGGGCTTGCAGTTATTACACGTGTGCTGTCCATACGCAGGGCACTTTATAAAGAATGAGAAGAAAATCCTCTGCCCCAAAGGACTTGCAATCTAGGAATAAACACAAGAGAGACAAAAGAGGGAGCGAAAAGGAGGCAGGGTAAACAGGGAAATTTGTATTTGTATTGGCAACCTTCAGTCTCGAAAGACTATGGTATCGCGCTCTGAAAGGTGGTTCTGGCACAGCGTCTAGTGTGGCTGAAAAGGCCAATCCGGGAGTGACAATCCCTTCCACACCGGGAGCAAGTGCAGTCTGTCCCTGGTCTGTCTCCCTGGCTATGGGCCTTCCTTCTTTGCCTCTTAGCCTCAGACTGTTGGCAAAGTGTCTCTTCAAACTGGGAAAGGCCATGCTGCACAGCCTGCCTCCAAGCGGGCCGCTCAGAGGCCAGGGTTTCCCACTTGTTGAGGTCCATCCCTAAGGCCTTCAGATCCCTCTTGCAGATGTCCTTGTATCGCAGCTGTGGTCTACCTGTAGGGCGCTTTCCTTGCACGAGTTCTCCATAGAGGAGATCCTTTGGGATCCGGCCATCATCCATTCTCACGACATGACCAAGCCAACGCAGGCGTCTCTGTTTCAGCAGTGAATACATGCTAGGGATTCCAGCACGTTCCAGGACTGTGTTGTTTGGAACTTTGTCCTGCCAGGTGATGCCGAGGATGCGTCGGAGGCAGCGCATGTGGAAAGCGCTCAGTTTCCTCTCCTGTTGTGGGCGAAGAGTCCATGACTCGCTGCAGTACAGAAGTGTACTCAGGACGCAAGCTCTGTAGACCTGGATCTTGGTATGTTCCGTCAGCTTCTTGTTGGACCAGACTCTCTTTGTGAGTCTGGAAAACGTGGTAGCTGCTTTACCGATGCGCCTGTTTAGCTCGGCATCGAGAGAATGAGTGTCGGAGATCGTTGAGCCAAGGTACACAAAGTCATGGACAACCTCCAGTTCATGCTCAGAGATTGTAATGCAGGGAGGTGAGTCCACATCCTGAACCATGACCTGTGTTTTCTTCAGGCTGATTGTCAGTCCAAAATCTTGGCAGGCCTTGCTAAAACGATCCATGAGCTGCTGGAGATCTTTGGCAGAGTGGGTAGTGACAGCTGCATCGTCGGCAAAGAGGAAGTCACGCAGACATTTCAGCTGGACTTTGGATTTTGCTCTCAGTCTGGAGAGGTTGAAGAGCTTTCCGTCTGATCTGGTCCGGAGATAGATGCCTTCTGTTGCAGTTCCAAAGGCCTGCTTCAGCAGGACAGCGAAGAAAATCCCAAACAAGGTTGGTGCAAGAACACAGCCCTGCTTCACTCCGCTTCGGATGTCAAAAGGGTCTGATGTGGAGCCATCGAAGACAACAGTGCCCTTCATGTCCTTGTGGAAGGATCTGATGATGCTGAGGAGCCTGGGTGGACATCCAATCTTGGGGAGAATCTTGAAGAGGCCGTCTCTGCTGACCAGGTCGAAAGCCTTTGTGAGATCTATGAAGGCTATAAAGAGTGGCTGTCGTTGTTCCCTGCATTTCTCCTGCAGTTGTCAGGGAGATACAGGGAGATACAGGGAAATAATGTATGATAATTCAGTCACATTTGGCATGAAATCTTTGTCTGTGAAATGTTGGAGAGCAAATGCGATTCCTGAGCGGACACATTTCCTTGATCTCTCCTCCAGAATGAGTCTTCCGAGCTCTGGTCTGCCGTGGGTGGGTGAGGATGGAGACCACCGGCTGCCAACCAGGGAGCTCTGAGAGGGGTGCCTCCTGCCGGCTTCAAGTTTGCTCTGCAGCCACAGCATGCAGGAATCCCTTGAATTGCTCCTGATTTTTATGCTATTTCAAAAGGAAGCTGAGGTGAGATGAGGGATGGGCTTTCTAAAGCCATTTCTGCCCAACGTTGCATATATGCAACAGGGACCAAATGTGTACACCTGTGGCAGAAATGGGTGAAGCAGCAGTGACCGAAAACAGGCTGGGGGGGGGGGGGAAACAGGGATGGAAAATACCCTCCATTCACCAGATATTAGTTCTGCTCAGCACCTACTCTTCAGATGTTCCGTGGTGATCATCGGGGGAAATTGCTCTCCCCGGAAGTGTGCAACTTAGCAACTAGGGCCAGGGAGCACCAGATGCTTGTGTCCCTGGAGGGCAGGGCATCTTCTTACCTGGGCAGCCTGCAGCTCCTGGATCTTCCTAGAGGCAGAGGTGGTAGATGCAGGCTTGGAGTGGGAAGGACAATGGTGGAAAACCTCCAGTCTCTAGGACTCAGATACAGTAGCCAAGCAGTGAGTGTCTATGGCTGCCAGCATGTTCCGCTACAGTTGTTGGCCCAGCCAGGGTTCAAGCAAGGAGCTCTTGCTTGTGGTTGCTGGCCAACTCTTGGAGGGAGAATTGCTCCCTCGGGTCCTGGGGCTGGGAACTCCAGTTGGAATGTGGTATAGACTGGGAGAACCAGCTCAAGGCAGAAAACGGTTAAGGTGACCATGAGACTGGTTGGATTTAGGAAGTGTCTAGTTTGGGGGAGTGAAGGGAGGGATAAAGAGCTCACTGGTGCCTCTTGTCTTTTGTCTTACTGACATGCCCTTTGTACTCTTTTCTCCCTTGTCACAGGCTAGTTCCACTGGCAACTCTGCCAAAGATATGTTTGAGGCGTGGAAGCAATATCAGGCTGCGTGCCGCCGCAAGATGTTTGAGGATCCACACCCCACAAGTGAGAGCCCAAGGGGTCTCTTCCCCCAGCACATGGGGAGAAACACTAGCGTAGCAAGCTGGGGGCAGGTGGGAGGGCTACCCTGGGTGCCAGGCTGGAAGGGGTGCCGCATGAAGCCCAGCCAAGATGGCAGTGTCAGGAGAAGGAACTCTTTTGCTCTTGGGCTCCAGAGCGAGCTTACAAGACCACCGAGAAGTTAAAGAACAGTAAAAATCAACAGCTGTTGATTCGACAAAATCGACAAATGCTGGAATTGGGTGAAGAACCAGCACAATTCGAATCATGCCTCACAGGTTAGAGAAGGCTTCCAAAGCACATTTAAGGAGAGGAAGGGAGAAAGTGTGGCAAATTAATCCAGGGGAGAGTACTACACCTAGGTGCATCCTCTGGTGGGGATTGAACATAAACCCCATTGTCATCTGCCTGGGTAGACCTTCGGTTACCATTAGGCCAACTTGTAATATTTTCTGAGCCTTTCATGTTCTCGTTCCATTCATTGCCTAGTGTTGTTTTGGTCCAATTCTCCCTAGTAAAGGGAATTAACCCCCCCCCCCATTTCCTTTGCCCCATTTCCAGGCCTGGTGTGCAACCGAACCTTTGACATGTATGCCTGCTGGGAGGACACCCTCCCCAACACCTCTGCGAAAATTCCCTGCCCCTGGTACCTCCCTTGGCACCAGCAAGGTAAGTGTAGTCGAAGGGCACTACAGGTAGTTGCAAGTCTGGGCTTGGGTAAGATACTGTTTGGCATCCTCACCATGCTGGTGCCTCACAGGTCTCCTTGGTGCCTTTGGGATCAAATGAGTAAATGAGACCGCCTAGATCTACGCACGCAGCAGCCTTGACACTTGTGGATGGATTTTGGCTCTATTCCACCTCCCCTCCTTCCTCTGCAGTTCAAAGTGGCTTCGTGTTCCAGAAGTGTGGTCCAGATGGACAGTGGGTGGTGGATGAGTCAGGCCATCCTTGGAGAGATCACTCCCAGTGCGAGGACCCTCATGAGGAGCTCCCCTTCCAGGTAAACCCCCCGGGGGGCCAACCAAGGGCTGTAGATCAGCAAGTCTGCTCCTGGTTCCTTTGTCCATGTTAATGCTCTGCCTGGACTTCTGATGATGCAGCAGCTTATAAGAAAGATGTGCTTTTGCCCCAGGGACAAGTATAACATGGTTATGACAATGGAGTTGGCATATTTGGATGGGACACACGCCCATCATGGTTATGCTTGTCCCTGGTCCCTTCTAATGCCCACTTTTTGGCTAATTAACAGCCTCCTTTTCCAAGAACGGCAGCTGTGGTGTGCAAAGAAATGAACAGAACTCCTTATCAGTTGAGCAATTAACAAGAATTTATTGCTACAAACACATACACCCCCTGCAAGTCCTCTTGTCCAGAGGCTTCCCCCCCAAAAAAACTCCACTTAACTCAGTGGGTAAAGGTCTGAAGCCTCCAAGTCCAATCCAGTCTCCAAAGCACAGTCCAGTCTTCAGCAGAGTGTCTCCTCCAGCAGAGTCCTGGCAGTCCTCTCTTCTGTGTCCTCCAGCAGAGTCCTGGTAGTCCCCTTGTCCTGTAGGTCTGGGGTCCCTCTGGTCAGGTAGCATCTCCCTCTGGTCAGGGTAGCTCTATCTGGGTAGCTTTGCTCCTTCTGAAGCTGCCTTTTATCCTTGTATGTCCCATTAAGTCCAAATGCAGCTCAGCTGTGAGCTACCTCCTTAGCTCCTTGTTCAGTCCAAATTAAGCTCAGGTGAGTCATCTCTTCAGTCCATGTCCATTCAAAGTCCCATCCAGGTCAAATGAAGCTCAGGTGTCCATCCAGGTCTCCATTGGCCTTGATTGATTACAGCTATGGAGCCAGGCCTGCTGTCAAACAGCTGTCAAAACATGGAATCGCTGTCAACGCCACATCATTCACCTGAGATCTTCTGATCTTCCATTACAGCGTGTGAGTTCCCAGCATAGAAATCCTGCTTGGCTGATATGGCCTGTATTTCTGCTTTCTTCCAGAAACATTTGTGGATCCTGGAGCAGTTCCGTCTGATGTACACCGTGGGCTACTCCCTTTCACTGGTGGCTCTGATGTGGGCTCTGGTCCTTTTGGCAGCATTCAGGTATCACAGCGCCCAGGCAGCGCCCAGGCAAATTTTAAAAAATAGCTATATTGAGAGAGAGAGAGAGAGAGAGAGAGAGAGAGAGAGAGAGAGAGAGAGAGAGAGAGAGAGAGAGAGTGTCCTTGTGGCTGTAAGCATCAGAGAAACCAAGACCTACCAGTTGAGACTTCCACCTCACCTACCCCCAGATTGTTCCTTTTACCAAAGTGTTCCTTACACCATGGTCAGAGGTGTGATTTTTTTTGGGTGATAATAAAATAAAAACACATAACACTGCTTTCTGCACTTCTCATTTTTGTAAAAAGCAACGCGAAATCTGCAAACAAATAAAACTGTTTTCTAACACCTCTACATATTGGTCACTGTAGGCTGGTTGGGCTGGAGTGGATGGGGTGAGGAGCTGCATGGTTAATTGCAGTGGCTGCGTCTGCTGACACTATACTACTTATATCACCTACCTAGTCAGTGGCATCACTAGCGTGGTGTGGAGGTGCAGGCCACAAACGTTTCTGGGCCTCTTCAGCCTAGAAAAGAGACGCCTGAGGGGGGACATGATTGAGACATACAAAATTATGCAGGGAATGGACAGAGTGGATAGGGAGATGCTCTTTACACTCTCACATAACACCAGAACCAGGGGACATCCGCTAAAATTGAGTGTTGGGAGAGTCAGAACAGACAAAAGAAAATATTTCTTTACTCAGCATGTGGTTGGTCTGTGGAACTCCTTGCCACAGGATGTGGTGATGGCATCTGGCCTGGACGCCTTTAAAAGGGGATTGGACAAGTTTCTGGAGGAAAAATCCATTACGGGTACAAGCCATGATGTGAATGTGCAACCTCCTAATTTTAGAAATGGGCTATGTCAGAATGCCAGATTCAAGGGAGGGCACCAGGATGCAGGTCTCTTGTTATCTGGTGTGCTCCCTGGGCATTTGGTGGGCCGCTGTGAGATACAGGAAGCTGGACTAGATGGGCCTATGGCCTGATCCAGTGGGGCTGTTCTTATGTTCTTAACTACAATTCCCAGGAAGCCTTGCAGGTCTCTTGTTGTCTGGTGTGCTCCCTGGGGCATTTGGTGGGCCACTGTGAGATACAGGAAGCTGGACTAGATGGGCCTATGGCCTGATCCAGTGGGGCTGTTCTTATGTTCTTATGCCACACCAAGTGACGCTCGTGAGGGGCGTGACATCACTAATGGCCAAAACTTTTTAAATCTTGGTACTTTCAAATAATGCCATCATGTTATATATCATTCGATGCGTAATTTCTTGCAGAATGCGATGAAACAAGCTGTGTTGAAATATCTCTATTCTATCAAAAGATATAGCAAAAAAACACAAAACCAGAGGGGTGAGGCAATGGTGCATTACCATACCCACCGCCTGGGGCATTGCCCACCTACTGCATGAGAGGAGGTCCATCACGGGGGTGATGCTCTGGCCTCTTGTACCTGGTGACGTAGACCCTAGTGATGCCACTGTACCTAGTACACTTTTAAAGTGATTATAATTTATAATTATAAGTTGTAAAAATGTGCCATTAACCCCATTAAAAAATTAAGTGTTAAATAATTAGTAGTGCTGCATGCCACTGCCGTCAGAGCTATTTGCAGACACGAGTGTGAGGATGCGCCCTGGCTCAAATCAAACTAGGAGCTTTGCAGTGCATCGTGACACACCTGGCCTTCCTCTCTGCAGGAAACTTCGATGCGTCCGCAATTACATCCACATGAATCTTTTCCTGTCCTTCATGTTGCGGGCTGTCTCTATCCTCACCCGGGACACCCTGCTCCAGCTGCACTTCCCCAAAGACCTCCAGCATGAAGACCTCTCCTACCTTCCTATGGGACAGGTACCATTCTATTCAGTGGGGCATCCATTTGGGGGAGGGGAAGAGGGGATCAGACAGCATCGCGGACAAAGAGTTGAACTGTTTTCTTTTTCTTCCTCTCCTGGATGTGCAGGCTGTCGCTGGCTGCCGCCTGGCGCAAATCCTAACCCAGTATTGTGTCTGCGCAAACTACTACTGGCTTCTCGTGGAGGGGCTGTACCTCCACAATCTTCTGGGGCCAATGGCCTTCTCTGAAGAGAGCTACTTCCCAGGCTATCTGCTCATTGGATGGGGTGAGTCAGTTGGCTGGGTCCCTGGCCCAATGATAAAGAAACCCCAGGGACAAATGGGCAAGGGAAGAGCTTAAGTCACTCCAGCCCTATAGTCCAAGGGTGCTCAATAGGTGGATTGCGATCTACCGGTAGATCACGAGGCAAAATGAGTAGATCACGGAGCCCTGTCTCTCCAAACTGTTAATATGTCAGTTTCGTCTAGTGACTAGACGAAACTGACATATTTAGCTGACACTAAACAGATACTGAAACTGACACTTTAGCTGCTCTTCAGGCATGCAGCAACAAAACTGACGAAACTGACTAGACTCCAGCAGGGGCTCCATACATTAAAGGGGGTGTCTGTCAGACGCTTCCTTCCCCCCTGGTAGATCTCCGGGCCTTGCTGGGTTTCAAAGTAGCTCTTGAGTCAAAAAAGTGTGAGCACCCCTGCTATAGTCCTTTTGAGACCAGGGTACTGTCCTTCACTGAAAAGCCACCAAAGTCCATGCCTGAGTCAGTTTGGGAAGAAGTGTAAAAAAAAAAAAGGCCCTTCCTCCGATGGTCTGGCATTCAACAGAACAATTTTAATTTAATTGTAATTGATTTTAATTTAAATTAATTTAATTTAATTTTGTTTCTGTTGCCTACATGTATGTTTTATTTCCTCACTTCAGACTGAAGAAAAGCAACACCTTGACTTGATACATTGAACTAAGCAAATAAAGGGAGAAAATATTTTGCCACTTGGAAAAGCCAAACCCAGGTGGCTTCCCTCCTCACTACTCCACGTGGTCCAAAAATATGATTAAAAACATGAGCATAGGCCACCCTGTTGATGGGCTTCCTGAGGTAGCTGCTCACTCCCTCCTTCATTTTTTTTTTTAATTTAAAGCCCATTTCCCCCCCCCTCAAAGAGGTGCGCAAAACAGCTTGCACCCTAACAGCAGAGGAGTTGGCTGTGCTCAGAATCAGAAAGACACATATAGATTCTTAGCGCATGGGTTGTGAGTGCTTGCACACCTCACACGCAGCGGCGCTTTTCGAAGGACTCCAGTGGGGAGGCTCTGCCTCACCTGCCTCCCCACCCACTACATGTCCCTACCCTCCACCCACTCACCTCCACCTTTTGCCCTCCTCCTCCTACTTCCTGAATTTGAAAAGGAGGAGGGTCTGTAATGGAAGTTGGGAGGAGAGAAGAGTGCTGGGCTAGAGTGTCATTCTGCAGTCACCCTAAGCCGCTACTTTCCTTTCTGCTACACTTCCTCAAATGCTAGGAAGTTCTGGACCAGCTGTACAAATGGAAGGGTAATGCAATTGCAAAAGGCAAGTGTCCTCCTTGCCCAGATATTTCAGGGGAGGACTGTTCTTTCTGTCTTTCTGTGCAGGGACACCAATCTTGTTTGTCATCCCCTGGGTGACTGTGAGATACCTCTATGAAAACTATGAGTAAGTCTACTTGTTTAAACACATTAGTGGCACTTTCCTGAGCTGCTTGGAGGAACAGTGGGATTTAAATGTGACTAGTCACGATAAAATCCTGCTGGCCAGATCATGGCTGGGGAAAACCAGTTTTTTCTTTGACTCAAGACCTGATTTTTTCCCCCCATCCAATGACACCATTTCCTTGCCCATTTTCAGATGCTGGGAGAGAAATGACAACATGGGCTATTGGTGGATCATCCGCGGCCCTATTCTGATAGCGATCTTCGTAAGTTGCAGAAAGAAGGGATGTCCGTCTCTTTGGCTTAGTGATGCCTGCTCTGATCAGACCTCTGTTCAGTTGCCTTGCTGCCCAGAATGGCTCCAACGGCGAATGGGAGGGGCTTGTTGCTGCACCTCCAATACTTACCGTGCCACGCCCATGTAGCTACACTACTGTGCCCAGCCTTGCTCATTGAGATCCTTTTAAATGAAGAGTCTCTTTCTATCTCCCTCCACTCTGTCCCTCTGTCCTTGCAAACCTCTCACGGGATTCTAATAAAGTGTGTTTTCCCTTTCCTCCTCAGCTGCTACTCATGTCAAGGCCCATAACCTGGTTTAGTGCTATCTCTATGGGAGGAAATAGAAAAAATGGTTTTCAGAATCCAGCTTGAGCTACAGCACCTCCTTTCCTGTTTGTAGGGGTGCTGGAAATGACCAGGGGGACAGGGGGATGAGAACATGCCACCACCACCCCCCAAACACCTATTGATAAGACCCTCTTTTGGGGCATCATCATCATTCATTTATTATGGTCAGTGACCAGTACATTTGCATTTTGGGGCAATGCCAACAGTTCCCCAGTGGATACCCTGTGGCTGAGATTTAGGGTGGCTTGAGGGCAAGAGCACAACTGTGTTTCATTTGTGTTTTGGGGTGAAGCATATTGTTCTAACAGAATCAGATTATGGGAAAACGTTTGAGGGATGGCATCAAAGAGATAAGGGGACCAGTGTGCTGTTTGTGGAGACTGCTGTTTGTGGACATCCCTGCCCTCCTTTCCGGTCTCGCAGGTCAACTTTGGAATCTTCATCCGCCTCATCAAGATTCTGGTTGCCAAACTGCGGGCCCAGCAGATGCGTTACACAGATTACAAATTTAGGTAGGTCCCAGATAGCTGTGGCTGGCCTGGACGCTGGGTTGTCAATATTGCAAGGATCCATTCCTTGCACTGCAGCAACTGTTACCCTGCACATACCGGATCTCATCTGATGTCAGAAGCTAAGCAGGGTCAGGCCTGGTTAGTACTTGGATGGGAGACGGCCTGAGAATACCGGGTGCTGTAGGCTTATACCATGATCTCGGAAGCTAAGCAGGGTCAGGCCTGGTTAGTACTTGGATGGGAGACCGCCTGGGAATACCGGGTGCTGTAGGCTTATACCAGAGTCTTTCGAGACTGAAGGTTGCCAACCACAACCATTCCTTGCACTGCCAGAGACAAAGGGGAGGAAATAGCTAGGATTAGGTCCAGTGTTTGAACTTGGGGAGAGGTGAAGGCAAAAAAGGGGTGAAACCACCAGGGGGAAGGAAATACTGTACTTTGTTCCTTCCTTCCTTCCTTAGGCTAGCAAAGTCCACCCTGACCCTGATCCCTTTGCTGGGCATTCACGAGGTGGTCTTTGCCCTGCTGACCGAAGAGCAGGCCCAGGGCACTTTGCGCTACATCAAATACTTTTTTGAGCTGTTCCTCAATTCCTGTCAGGTAAGGGGGCGGGGCTTGGGTGATGGGCCCCACCCTCCACCTGAGAGGGAGGCGGAGTCTCTCAGGCTGCTGGAATATATGGCCACATCCACTTCCTGAGATTCGAGTGTTTTGGGGGAGGGTGGGTGGCTCATGAAGAGGCATTGTGAAGGCAATGCCTAGTGTGAGGTGCCCCTCGGGCGAGGGCAGAGATGTAAACAGGTCCATATCTGGCCTACAGAGTCAACTGGTTTAACAGCCCTCTCTCTAGAGAATCCTGAGAACTTGAGTTCTTGGGGAGAAGAATCTAGGAATCCAAAGAATTCTTAGCCCCCTCCCAACAGTACTGTTCCCATTATTCTTTAAGAGGGACCTCGTAACAATTAAGCTAGTATAAAAACTATATCAGTCCGTAGCATGACTATATCTTCTCTTATTGCCTACTTCACTTTCCAGGGCCTGCTAGTGAGCATCCTCTACTGTTTCATCAACAAAGAGGTAGGTCATGTGGAATCTTCCACCTTCTGCAGCTGCACCCAGCCCCAAACTACTTGCTGCATCTGGTGGGTGGGAGTCAAGGGTGTCCCTGTAGGTGCTGGTGTGCCCCTAGAAGCCATCACCTTGTCATGGAAGAAACCGGAGTGTGCTGCTCTCCGATGGCACAGATAGGCAGGCTGTGCCATATGCAGCAAGAGAATCTGGATTGTGCTCATACCCGGTTTTTAACATGGAGGTAGTCCTTGGATTGTGCAGTCCTAGGTGGCTGCCTGGTCTTTGGTACTAGGGTATTTGTGTCCTGGACTATTGGGTCCTGGCCAAATGCATCCCGGCTCTTGGCATGCCTGGACATTCGCTTCTGGTTTCTCTCTCCAGGTCCAGTCCGAGATCCGGAGGAAGTGGCAGAGGTGCCAGCTGGGTGCCAGCCTGCTGGAGAAGCATGGCTCCAGCTGGACCACCAGGACTTCCTTGCGCAACCAAAGTAGCCATCGCAAGAAGGCCAGTCGCCCCCAGCCCCCCAAGTGCCCAGGAGCAAAAGTCCCCCACAGCAGCCTTGGGAACTCTGCAGGGACCCCGTTTCCCCAGGCAAACGTGGGCAGCAAACCTTATCATTACATTCCTGTCTGGACAGGGCAGGGGAAGCCCCCTGCCTCCAAGAAAGGTCCTCTGAACCCCACTTGCCCTGAGAACTGCTGCTGACCCCAAGTTTTCTTCCAGTGGCCACGATAACTTGAGAGAACATTGTCAGCGTTCAGAAGGAGCTTTCCAGTGAAAGGAAAGCCCAGACAGCAGCGAACTCCTGGAATAAAGGAAGAAATCCTCTCATAAATGGATTGTGGCTGACACAGGGCTGGCCTTCCGTGACCATCTGGAAGCTTCAGTGGGTGTAAAAGGCTGCAAGACAGCATTATTGCTCGCCCACTCCCATGCAAACATCGCCCGTAGATGATCAGGCAGGCAAGCTTTGCCAAGGGACAGAGAGCTCATTCTGTTGTTGTTTGTTTTAATTCAGGCTAGTCCCATTTTTGCGGTAACTTTGGGCAAATGTCTTGGCGAGGGTGTTGGATCCAGTTCTCCAGCCTTTACATTTGGCTTCTCGTTTTGCTCCAGGCGCTGTTCACGGTGCTACTTTGGATTTCTAAACCCCGTAACAACCTGCCCCCCCTCCACATAGCTGAGACCTGGTCCTCATAACATCTGAGGCCAAATAAGACAGCAGACACTGGTATCACGGTATCACATGTTGGCTCTATAGCAGGGCAGGATAATGGAGACCATTCACCATTGGCCAGCCTTCAGCAATGTAAGAAAGTGGCTCATACCCAGGACTGGCTCTTCCATGAGGCCAGCTGAGGTGGTCGCCTCAGGCACAAATTGGCCAGAAACAAACATCTCTGCCCACCCAATTGCCTCCACTGCTTCTCACACTTCCTGGATAGGAAAAGGACGAAGGGGACAGAGCAGAAGGGGGTCACAGAGGGAAGAGTGGGCTTCCTATAAATCCACTCTCCTTTCCTCTCCACCTCCTGCTCCTTTTGCCTCTTCTTTTTGCAGTCCAGGGAGCGGGAGGAAGAGAAGCTGGTACGTCGCCAGGTAACAAGGGGGGGGGAGTATTTAAGACACCACCACAGGAACCAGCAAGAATTGGACCGTCCTTGTTTATACCAAGTGAAACCAGTGGTCCATCTAGACCAGGCTTGTCTCTTCCAACTGGAAGCAGTGCAATGGTATGTTGGTGTCCCGAATCCTTCTGGGATAACTGAACTTCTGAAGGTCTTAAGCAAGAGTGCGCATTCAGGATGATTGCGGAACATAATTAGGTCTGGCTTCAGAGATCCTGGTTGTGCATTCTTGCAGCATCACTTTAATGGATCACAGTCTACTAGAAGAAATCAGACTGTGCAAGAAGGAAGTCAGCCATTCTGGGGGCTGCTGTATCAGCTGTGAGAGTCACTTCCTGCCTCCCCCCAGGCTTGCCAGACTTCAAATCCTTTCCCAGTTTGGGTTCGATTTTGGAGGCTGGGTTTAACTGGCAGGTTGGGGTTTACCGCAGTTGTGCAGCTGTTTAATTGGGATGTTTGATACTCGGTTTGGGAAAAGTGATTGTTATCCTTGAGCAAGGACAGCAATGTACATTAAAGTGAAGTCTTAAAAACAGCTCTTTGTTTTGCTTTTTTTGTTTACTAAGCATGATGGTTGGTTCGCTCCCTGATGTTTTCAGAACATCACTAGCATTGCACAGATCCCCCACCACCAACACCAGGCTGACTCCATTTTGAAGCCATGTAAACCAAGTGGCCAGAGGGGATGGAGTTTGTGCTCCATAGGAAGGGAGGTCACATCTTGCAAGCCTCTGTGACTCACACCAAGGTCTTGTGCAACCTCTCAATATGGATATGGGAGTGTCCAGCAGACCAAGAGCTCTCCAGGCCAGATGCGACCAGGCAGGTTTTCCCCCTTTGATAATCAAATCAAGAGAGCCCAGAAGCTTTTGAGGACTTTCTTACAAAGACTTCCCCATCCAAGATCTCATCAGACTGTTCAATTGTACATCCTACAATGCCAATCTTCACAGCCCTCTGACTTAATTGATGCTTATTGTTAACCAGTCAAAACAGGTTTTGGGCAATCTGCTGTTGGTGCCAGGGTGTCTGTGCCCCCCCCCCCGGCTATGTCCAATGACCTCTGCCCTCTTCCCCCTTACCTGCCCTGACTTATCACAATTCACCTCTCTGATCCCAAAGAAGCCTATAATTACCCCAACTCTCAGAGTCAAGGTCTATGTCTCTTTGGAATCCCACCTGAGCTGCCACCTGCCTTGTGCTGCATTCAGGTGCCCCTATAAGCTGGGCCACTCCAAGCTGCCATCCAGAAGCACCTGGGTCCTGGAACCTGCAGCAGATGGATCTCCTGTACCTACAGCCCAGGAAGCCTGCTGCCCACTCTGACTACGCCTTATGACTCTTCATAAACCACCTGGAGACAGGGTTGAGCAGTGAGGTGGCTAAGTTTGCAGACCACACCAAACTTTTCCGAGTGGTGAAGACCAGAAGTGATTGTGAGGAGCTCCAGAAGGATCTCTCCAGACTGGCAGAATGGGCAACAAAATGGCAGATGCGCTTCAATGTCAGTAAGTGTAAAGTCATGCACATTGGGGCAAAAAATCAAAACTTCACATATAGGCTGCTGGGTTCTGAGCTGTCTGTGACAGATCAGGAGAGAGATCTTGGGGTGGTGGTGGACAGGTCGATGAAAGTGTCAACCCGATGTGCAGCGGCAGTGAAGAAGGCCAATTCTATGCTTGGGATCATTAGAAAAGGTATTGAGAACAAAACGGCTAATATTATAATGCTGTTGTGCAAATCGATGGTAAGGCCACACCTGGAGTATTGTGTCCAGTTCTGGTTGCCGCATCTCAAAAAAGACATAGTGGAAATGGAAAAGGTGCAAAAGAGAGCGACTAAGATGATTACTGGGCTGGGGCACCTTCCTTATGAGGAAAGGCTACGGCGTTTCGGTCTCTTCAGCCTAGAAAAGAGGCGCCTGAGGGGGGACATGATTGAGACATACAAAATTATGCAGGGGATGGACAGAGTGGATAGAGAGATGCTCTTTACATTCTCACATAATACCAGAACCAGGGGACATCCACTAAAACTGAGTGTTGGGAGAGTTAGAACAGACAAAAGAAAATATTTCTTTACTTAGCATGTGGTTGGTCTGTGGAACTCTGTGCTACAGGATGTGGTGATGGCGTTTGGCCTGGACGCCTTAAGGGGATTGGACAAGTTTCTGGAGGAAAAATCCATTACGGGTTACAAGCCATGATGTGTATGTGCAGCCTCCTGATTTTAGAAATGGGCTATGTCAGAAGGCCAGATGCAAGGGAGGGCACCAGGATGAGGTCTCTTGTTATCTGGTGTGCTCCCAGGGGCATTTGGTGGGCCGCTGTGAGATACAGGAAGCTGGACTAGAAGGGCCTATGGCCTGATGTGGGGCTGTTCTTATGTTCTTATACACCTCAATTCCTTCCCTGAATGCCTGCTTGGACTGAGGATCAGGGCCCCTTTTGGATGCCTTTAGATAAGTCGTTCTCAAACTTTTTAGCACCAAGACCCACTTTTAAAATGGCAGTCTATTTGGACCGACCTACGTTTACCAAACGTTAAAAAAAGAGATCTATAAAGAAATATTTTTATTTTACTTTATTTATAAGTAATAATAACCAGAAAAAGACTTGTCAAACATTTATCTCATGCCAGATGCAAGGGAGGGCACCAGGATGCTGGTCTCTTGTTGCCTTGTGTGTTCCTGGAGGCATCTGTTGGGCCACTGTGAGATGCAGGAAACTGGAGTGGATGGGCCCTGGGCCTGATCCAGCAGGGCTCTTATGTTCTTATCTCCCTATATTTACACAGGCTTGCAAACTGCAGGAGCCCAGCTCCTTGCAGGGCAGTTAGCCGCAATCTTGCAAACTGCAGGAGCTGAGCTCTTTGCCGGGGAATTAGCAGCTACAGTATCTAAGTTTTCAATAGCCTCAGGGCTTAATGCAATTAGTTATCTGATCTTTCCATCACCCTTTGGCTACCCACCAAGAATCAGGTTCTGACCCACTGTTTGTGTCTAAAGTTTAGATTTCTTTTAGAAAAAGGGACATTGCTCCACTGAGAAAGGGGAAAAAAAGGGGGGCACTTTGCACATGCTCAGAGGCACACAATTTTTGACCTCAGCCCAGTCCTCAGAAGGACCCTTTCATAAATGGGAAAAGGACAACACTACCCAGGAGAGTCTTAAGCACTTTGCAAGAGGCTCAACTACAGGGAGGGAAAGACTACAATCCCCAGACTCCTTTGCGGCTTGGGATGGGAGGGAGCTGATCAGGATCTGGACTATGAACGTTCAAGGAGGGTCGGCGCATGCGCGGTGAGCAACCAGGAAGTCAGAGGAGCTGCTTGATGCAGGGAAGGAGCCTGAAGTTTCCCAGGTGGGAGGATGAGAGATGGGAGGGGCAGGAAGTGTGGAGGGTGAGGAATTGGGTGGGTGGGAGAGCTGAGCTTCCTTCCAGGTTAAGGGGGAGTACTTGGGGGGCAAGGATGAGGGTTGCCAACTTCCTTTTCCCAGTCTTGCTCCTCTGCCTGTAACTCCAACATGAGAAGCTTCTCCCTCTATCAGCGTATTGGGGGGGGGCAAGGAAGAATGTTGCCAACTTCCTTTTCCTATCCCTGCTTCTCTGCCAATAACTCCAGCATGAGAAGCTTCTCCCTCTTTCCATGCCAGGAAAAGTGTCACCCCCTCGATGGCTCTCTACTAAAAGCACAGGAGCAAGGGCTGTGGGAAGAAGGTGGCAACCTTTTCCTACAGCCTTTGGGAAGGCAGGAAAGAAAGCTCACCTGCTTCCATCCAGGGAAGGAGCATGTGGTTCTGAATGCAGGTTGGAGTGGGTAGGTAGCCCTGTCCAAAATCCTAGTGGGTGGCTGTGCTGAGTGTGTCTCGGTGTTAAGGGAGTTTTGTGCATGTACACTATTATGCTGTGTCAGGTTCCATGCTGGATTTCTGTCTTGGGTTGGGCAGGAGTGGACTTTGCAGTGGTGTTGTGTTCCAACCCTGGCCACAGCTCTGACGTGTGGAGGAGTCATTGGACTTTGCAGGAGGAAGTAGGAGAGAAGCCCGGCGAGAACTGGGCATCAGTTTTCTGCACTCCATAGAATAAGAGAGCATTGGAGCTGCGATCAGGTTGCTGGCTGTATCATCTCTCCAGGGTACAATTTCCTCAGAAATTGTACAAGCTGCAGCACTCAGGAAGGGAAGAGATGTGATTCACAACGGGACAGTATGCAGTAAGTTCTGTTCAGATCCTGACTGATGCCACAGATGAGCAACAGCGGGACCTGGGGATCTGAGTGGTACCTGGGGACCTGAATCCATCACCCTGAGTGGTACCAACTGCCATCCCCCCACCTGTTGCCAAACCTCTTATATAATGATGCTTTCTAGTTAAGTTTGCAAGAGAGAGGACTGCCCTGTTCTGTCACCCTCCTATAAAGCTAGTTGCCAACAAGGGCCATGTACCCTTCTCTGATCTAGAAATAGATTCTCCCCCCCACCCCACTTCAACCTACTGAACTCTCTGTCCCTTCCCTGGGGACAGCAGCCTGAGATTTCCGCCTCCCAACCTTCACTGCACGGATTCCCAGTTCCCACCTTATATTCTGGTGTATATCATCTGCTAGCATTGCCTGTTCTGTTTTTGGAAAGTGGCTTGCTCAGAATGAGCAAAGTCACTTGACTGAAGGCTCTGCACCCTTGCGGACAGAACCAGCTCCCAGATGGCAGAGGCTTGGAAATGCTTGAGTTGTGCTCATGAGTCAGGTTGTCTGACAATGCCCAGGGGCACTCCATTCCTTTGCTGTGTAACTTTCACCTTTGCTTGCGCAATCGTGGCACAGCTTTTGAGCTTCCTCTGCTCCCTCACAGTTCTGCGTTGGTGAGTTACACCGGTTTAATTACAGGGTTGCAGGAGGAATACTTTGAGAGTGAGATTTAATTTCAAGCCTTGCGCTTGGCCAGGTGCCAGAGGTGGCTCACTGCCTTGCCTCCAGCCAAGCAGCTCTTAATTTCATCATTTGCAAGGTCATCACTGCACTCGGGAACTAAGCGGGTGAGCTGGAGACGCCTCAGTTGAAAGCTCATGTTGACTGTGAACTCTTTAGGTGGCCTTCAGAAGGACACTGTCTCTGCCTCTCCCTCCACCTGCAATATGGTGATTTGTGCTGGCCTACCTTACAAGGATGTTGCACGTTCATGTATATCAGGGGTGCCCAAACCCAGGCCCTCAGGGTCTCCCAATCTGGCCCTTAAGGAGCCCCCAGTCTTCAATGAGCCTCTGGCCCTCCTAAGACTAACTGGAGCCCACACTGGCCCAGCACAACTGCTCTCAGCGTGAGGGTGACTGTTTGACCTCTCGCATGAGCTGTGAGACGAGGGCTCTTTCCACCACTTGCTGTTTCAAGTCTGTGATGCAGCAACAGCAGTGAAGGAAAGTATGGCCTTGCTGTGTGCAAATCCTTTTATAGGCCTTGAGCTATTGCAAGGCTATCATTCATTCATATAAATTCAATCTCTAATATATTCATTTATTCAAATTTGAAATCTAAATTAATTTTTTCCCCCTGGCCCCCGACACAGTGTCAGAGAGATGATGTGGCCCTCCTACCAAAAAGTTTGGACACCCCTGATGTATATGAAGCACTCTGAGCAGTCAGTGCATTTTCTAAAGCAGTTTTCTTCAACATTTGGGTCGTGACCCCAATGGGGTGGCAAAACCTCATTGGGGGAGTTCACGGCAACCTTTCAAAGCCTTTGCAAGAGAGGGCTTGGATCCAATCCAATTTTGGTCCTGCCTTATCAAAGCTGAGTTCCTGATACAATCCTGCATAGCCTCTTATCTTGCCCCACAGCTCCTAAGGCCAGCCCTGCTCAGGGTTGTTGTGCAGACATGGGTGATGGGGAAAACTTGTCAAAGGGGGATGGGTGAATCGGGTCCTGGGAGGGGGGGCAGGATCAGGGGTGGGTCTCCAGTCTCATACTTGATTGATTAATTGAGATTATGGCACAAAAAAGGTTGAAGACCATTGAACTAAATAATAATAGTTCTTATTAATGTAATGTGATTGTGCAGACCCTCTTTGAAGATTCCCTACCCTGGTTTCTGTCTCTTACTGAAACTGATACTTAAGAAGCTTTAAAAAGGAATAAATGGCATTGTTTTTTCCTCCTCTAGTTACACTTTGATCTTTGGAACTCACTGGGAAGTGGTTAGGGGTGGAGAGTGTAATTGACAGTGCCCAATCAAAACAACCAGGGCATGGCAGTCCAAGGGGGAAACAACCTTGAATTCACCACTGTCAAAAAAAGACAGTGTTGACTGTTCTGGTGTTCCCGAGGGAGGCAAATGGCTGGCTGTACAGTACAGTCTTGTGAACCCTGGCAGAGGTGCCATTTCATGCTCTCTGTTTATGTTTGAGAGGAGGGATTTCAACACTGGGGGACGGGGCTGGCTAGAGCAGTAATCTCACTCAGGGTGAGGCAGTTGTCCCCACTTAACCAAATGGCACTCTAAAAGTTATTGTCTTTCTTGCTTTGCATTTCCTGCTACAGCCACAAAGCCATTGATTCTTAGATAGAGATACAGATAATTGACATAAGAGTTGAAAAATGCAGTGAGTTTGGGGCTTTTCTTTCCTAGCTTTCTTGTTTTGATCCTTTAGGTATTTGCCATAGAGAGTTTCAGACTTTTGTCTGCTATCATGAGAGCTAGAAACTTAGCTCTCTGTAGCTACCTTCAAAGAAGGGACTTTCCTTCCTTCAAAGAAAACTGGGAATCTCCAGCTTCTACTTTTTAAGATCTAAGAGACCCTCCAAAAGATGCACTTATGGGTACTGTGTAGCTCTGGGCCCATTTTCCTGACCCTTTGTAAACAAAATCCCAGGACATGTGGGAGCATTTTTATTATTATTATTATTATTATTATTATTATTATTATTATTATTATTATTATTATTATATAATAATAATAATTATAATAATTACGTGGGAGTTATTGTACAACTTAAGGTTGTACAGGTGGGAGTTATTGTACAACTTAAGGCTGTAAGGTTAACTCCACTTGTACAACTTAATCTTGCGGATTCAACCAGTTGGTCCCAGTAAAAGGTATTGTGTGGCCTGTATTTTCATCTTTTGTATTCTTGATTTCCTGGGCTGGAAGGAAGTGTGTGTTTGGGGGTGGTCAGGAGGAACTTTCCCTTCTGGCAGGGGGCTGTCAGCTTGAGGTGGTCCCCTGCAGCCCAGCTGGAAGGCAGGCAAAAGAGGCAAGGGGCCTTGTGAAGAGCAAGGCTGCAATCCTGTGCCCACTTTCCTGGGAGTAAGTCCTATTGTATTCAGTGAGTCCTACTCTGGAGTAGACATGCCTAGCCTGTGCTGTAACAGAGATGTGTATGTATGTGACTGTTAATGCTGGAGGTCTTCTCTGTTGTGTATGGCAGCCCTTTTGGGGCTCCCAAAGACAATACTTTGGGGAAGATTACCTAGGACTTTTAAATTTGGGAGGGAATGCAATTCCCCCTGTGTGACCAGTCCTATATTCAGGCTCTGGAACTCTGGACAAAAAAGGACAGAAAACCCCCCACCAGCTTGGCATTATCATTGACTAGCTGTCTACTTGGATTAAATAGTTCTGATCAGGACTAAACGGGTGATATTTCAAATTTTTCTGATTTGAATGGCATTGTGTCCACTCCTTCTCTTCCACGGACAGACGCTTGGGGAAGAGATGGTGGGTCTCCCTTTGCAAAACTTAGCAAGATTTCTTGGTGTCCTAGTGTTTCCTCCCCCTCCCCCCCATGGCTCACCTCTAAAAATTAATGTTCTTTAAAAAGTTTTGTGTTGACAACATTTTGGATGACTCAGACCAGAGCAGCTGTGAAAGCCAGATGTTTGGGTTGGGTGGGGAGGAATCACTCCCTTAAATAGAGGGGAAGACCGAGCTGGCTTGACAGTTGTAACTTTTGTTCTGAAAGTCCTTGAGTGTCATGGTGGTGGTGGGGAGGCTTTGTTTACTCTTATTTATTTATTTAGCATATGGCAAGTTTACTCAGAGAGAGAGAGAGAGAGAGACTGTATGTACAGGGTTGGATGGAGCCTCCAGCCTCGGAGCAGTCTACCTTTGATTGCCAATTGCTGGCAGTGTGGGGAGGAGACAAAGATGGGGGGGTGTCACTACCCCCCATCTTGCTCTCCAAACTGGTTACAGTGGGACTCAGGATGCCAGACTTCCGAGCAGGTCTGATGTCCTCCCTAGTAGTGAATGAGTGACCCGGAGCTCAACCCCTGGGATGGAACCAGCCGATCCAGGACTGCACCGTCCAACCCTCTCCTGTTCCTGCCCCTTTTGGGACTGGCCTCTCCCCCTTTCTCCTCTTCCTCCCAGGACGAATTGCAAGACGGTCCCTAACTGGGAGAGCAGGAGCAAGGGCTAGGCTGAGCCTCTGCTGTCATCCATATATGGGCATGCCCCAAACGCCGTGCTCCGATTGGCTGCCAGGCGCCATGCATATGTCTGTCAACAAATGGCTGAGGCTGGCTGCTGGTGTGTGTGTGTTGGGGGGGGGAGAGTTGCAGGCCGGTGGATTAAAGGCCCCTATTGTATTGCCCAAGGGGGGGGCATGCAGGGGCCAGCAGGATGGGGCTGCTGGCCCTTTAAGAGATCAGATAGCCCCCCTGCATACACACTCACTTGGATAGGAGGGGGGCCCTTTGATTGCCAGGAAAATTCCCCCCCCCCACTTCTGGAGCCAGCCCCTCCCCTTTCCCCCTTGTGTTAGCAAAAGGCTCCTTTGCAACCTGTGGATTTCCTTATTCTCTTGTAATTTGCAGGCCTCCAAGCAGAGATGTAGCTTCTTCAGTGGAGGCTCTTCCCCCCCAGCCTGGACCTCCCCCCCACTTCCCTGCAGCTCTGGGTACCAGGTAAGGACGCGGGGGGGGGGGAGTGTGTTTTGGAGGGGTGCAGAGGCGATGCCTCCATGGGGCCTCTGGGCCCGGCGTGCCCTCCTCCCCCACCCACACCTGTGGGACTTGTGGGGTGCGCTGAGTCCCAAAGGCTGCGCTTGGAGGGAGGCGCTTGGCTCAGGGGGTGTGTGGGCGCCCCTCGGCCGTCCCAGGCGCATTGTGTTCATGCTCGGGCGGCGGTGTTGTTGTTCACGCGCTCACGCCCATCCTGAACAAATGTGGCTTGTGTGGAAGGAGGAGGTTCTCTGTGGGAAAGCTCCCACGTGTCCTGGGATTTTGTTTACAAAGGGTCAGGAAACCCCAAGGCCACAGGGACGGGCCCCCTGAGTGGAAGACTCGCCTGCTCCCTTCTGGGTGCGTTTTTGAGTGGGCCTTGCCAGTAGATGAGTGGGGAAGAGGGGGCGCGGCTCGACAGATGCTGCTTGTTGACTTTCTGGGCCTCCGCTGCTTTGCACACCCCACATGCGCGCACCCCCACATGTGTCCACCCCCACTCTGGAGTTTTTTTTTAATGTGGCACTTTCAGGATTGGGTTATGCATTTGCAAGGGTTGTAACAATCCCTATGATTGCACTCTGGCCAAGACAAAATACCCCTTTCCCCTGCGTGCGCATGGTGATGGGGTAGCCCAGGATAACATTTCCTGTTCTTGAGAATCAAGAGAGTCAGGGTAGCAAACAATGCTATTTCCATTAGTTTACAGAGAATTTTTAGGTCGGGGCCCTGGAGCAGCCTTGTGCCTCAGAGTGAAAGCCAGCTTCGGACTGACAAAAGGAACAGACAGGTTATTGATTGTTGGGGATCACGTTGGAAATACGTACTGTACCCACAGTGCATGACACAGCTCGTCCGCCAACGTATATTTTATATCATTGTTTCAACCTTCCAAGAGGAAAATCCTGTCATTAAGACACTACACTTTGTTTAGTTCTTAGACTTCGGTTTGCACCAATCTGGGAAGCTCAAGGTATTTCACTTCACAGGTAATGAAATGTCCCTTCATTGAGCCATTTCTGCCCAACAGAAATATGTTGTGCATTTACACAGCAGGAACCAAATGTGTACCCCTTTGGGCAGGGCAAAAAAGGGTTAAAAATAAAAATCCCTACATGTAGAAATCTAGCCTGTCAAGAAGGCTAGGCAGGAACCTTTTCCCCTAACATGCTAGTTTTCCATGTGTAGGGATTTATGTATTCATTCAGCTCCATTTGTAGTCAGAAGTGGTATTGTCGGGACACAGTTTGACCATCTCAGTGAGAGCTAGGCCTCATCAGGCACATCTGATGCAGGAGCTGGGTCTCCCAGGTACCTAAAAATGATATTTGGGCCAAGGAATCCTCTTTAAATATCTGCAAATCTCTGTGTTCCACTTCTTCCTGTGGAATCACTTTTCCATTACAGGTGGGGAGTGGTATTGTCAGAAAGCTAAGAGGGAGGGGAAAATAACAGATTGTGTGGGGGGAACAGGGGACTTGGCAACCTTGGTAGAGACCCACCTTCCTCTTCCCCTCCCCAAACCATCTGTAGAGAAATAGTATTACTTCACCCTGCTTTAGGAAACCTTGGTCATCTCCTGCTGTTGCCCCAATCCCCATCCTCATCTCAGACCTATTTGCATGAGTAGTAGTAAATGCTGGCTGCAGCAGGCCTAGAAGCAATGGATCAGGAATGAATATGGGCATTCACAGTTGAGCAAAAGCTGCCACTCCAGGAAGGTGCCCACTGTTGGGTGGTTCTTGCCAGTCTGTCATCTTTTTCTCTCCCCTGCAAACAGGTACGCCGTGTACCTGTGAACTGGCAAAAACAAAGAGGGATAAATCTAGCCCTTTTTTGTGTAGCAGGTCCCTCTACTCGGATTTTGCTCTCTTTCTGTTAACCACACAAATAGAAGAGACGGGTTTTTAAAAGAATGGGCGATGTGGTGTGTCTTCTTCCACACAATCTCTTTTAGCTTTCTCTATAAGTGAGAATTGCTGCTGAATCCCTGGGCGAGGCAATGATTGTGAGGTTTTTAATATGGCAGCTATGGGAGCACAGATACCCTTAATCCTGTTTCACAGCCGTGATGGTTAAAGCGCCAGGAGGCAGTCCGGGCCTGCCCAGGAGGGTGGCTGCCCTCTGATCATGCCTCAGAGCTCCACAAGGATGTTGAAGCCAGAGGGGGAAAGATGGATTTGGGCCCATCAGCTGCTTCTGTTGTTAACATCTCCAAACTAGAGGAATTTCTCAGCCCTTGGGGAGAGCATTCCCACCTTCTGCACCTCACACATTGAGGTCAGTGCTTTTCCTTCCCTCTTCGTTTAAGGATCTCAAGTTTTGTTTTTAAAAGAGCAAGTCAAGTGTCTGGTCCTCATGGTTTCATGAGGGGAAAAAAAATTTAGGGGTCAGCCTTGACCCTTGATAAGGGCGAACATTAATTTTGAACTTGATGATAACGGCACACATTTTGCTGTTTAATGCTGGGTATTTTGGGGATGCTTACGAAAAAGGCTTTGCTCTGAAACGAGACATGATTGAACTAAACGGATGCCATTTTTGGAATCAGCACCCCAAATTCATATAAAAGCACCATAAATATTAAAAGAGATTTTTCTGCTCCTCAGTTTCACAGGTCTGTGTATATAGTACCATGTCTTAATAGGAATAATAATATTTAGGACTTGTATATCCCTTCAGAGTGTTCCAAGTACATTACGTACATTATCTCAGTTAACCTTACAGCAACTCTGCAAGGTAGGGCTAGAGCTTCTTTGAATATCTCTGATGCTCTAGCCCAGGGGTGCCCAAACCCTGGCCCTGGGGCCACTTGCGGCCCTCGAGGCCTCTCAATGCGGTCCTCAGGGAGCCCCCAGTCTCCAATGAGTCTCTGGCCCTCCAGAGATTTGTTGCAGCCTGCACTGGCCCAATGCAACTGCTCTCAGTGTGAGGGCGACTGTTTGACCTCTCGCATGAGCTGTGGCATGAGGGCTCCCTCCACTTCTTGCTGTTTCACGTCTGTGATGCAGTAGCGGCAGCAAAGGCAAGGCCAGTCTTGCTTTGTGCCAGGCCTTTTATAGGCCTTGAGCTATTGCAAGACCTTCATTCATTCATCTTTAATATATTCATTTATGTAAACTTATGTAAATTGATTCAAATTTTAAATGTAAATTGATTCTTTCTTTCCCCGGCCCCCGAACACAGTGTCAGAGAGCTGATGTGGCCCTCCTGCCAAAAACTTTGGACACCCCTGCTCTAGCCCATCACTCTCCTCTCTTTCCACACATTGCAGTTATCTTCAGGTGTGTGTATTGCTTGTTAAGATCTGTTGTCTGTCCTGTGAGCCTGTCCTGTAAGGTGATGCCAATTCCAGGTTAAACAAATGCAGTTGATATTAAATGTTTGTAAGCCCTTTCCTCTCTTCCTGCCACCAAGGACCTCTTTTCCCCACCTACGAAACTGCCCCTCCTCGGCTGCCTCCGCCCAGCCCACCTGCCGCCTCCCGGCTGCTTCTGCCCTGTCCTTTTGGGTGTTGTAACTGGATCCTTCGACTGGCTGAGCTTCCTTTTTCCTTGTAAGCTGGACTCTTGGATTAAATTATGCAGGCAGCTGTGGAGAACCTGAGCCGACAACCTGCAAGAGTGTACAGGGGGCCGAGCGGCGTTTGTCCATAGCTGCCAGGATCAAGGTGGTGAAGGAATTGGGCAATGGAAGAAGCTGATGGGGCAGAAGGCAGGTGACCAGGGAGGACTGCAACAGGCCTAGGTGAGGGGCAGGGCAGGGCTTCTGTAGCAGGTGCTGCCCAGCACCTCCAAACACTCCCAGCCAGTCCCTCTTTTCCTGAGGACCAGAGATTTGTTTTTATTTTATTTAGAAGCTGCAGTCCTCCCACCCCAGCCCCTGTGAGTCTCGCGAGACCGGTTCTCTTTTCCTTCCATCAGCTGCCCAGAAAGCTGCTTGGAAATTGGACTTTCCACCAGGTGCAAGTCCAGGGGTGGAGCTGTGTAATAATAGCTGCAGTTCATAGGGTTGGAACTTGCTAATAGCTAGAGGCGTCTGTGCTCTGTGAATGCATCGCACAGCTTGGTCTCTAGCGAGGTGTGCAGCAGCATTGCGCATGCGTCCCAAGATCTCACTAAACATGGCCTTTGTGCTTTCTAGCCATGAGGTCTAGAAACTTGACCGCCTCTTTTGTTAACCAAAGCTGACATGTTCAGAGAATTAACTTGTGCACCCAGGGCTTGAAAGGAGCCACAGAGTACACAGAGTCCTGCCAGTGGGCATCTTTCCTGACAATCGTGTCTCTCTCTTCTCTTGCCCCTGCAGGTATCTCCACGGCTCTGGGATGACCATTCTGAGCAGTCTTTCATGAGCTAGGGGGGGTGCCGCCTTCCCCCTGCCTCTTTGCCATGAGACAGTGATGGATCAGAACACTTTCTCCCACATCCAGCTATGGTGCCCGCGTCCCTTCGGCACCTATTCGCAGAACAAGCAGTGCAGCGGCGGCCAGGTGAGAAAGGCCTTTGGAGATTTTGCCTGCAAGGCCAAGGAAGAGGAGGCCAGTGGGGGCGGCAGTGAGGCCTGTTCCGAGAACACTCCACCTACCCCTCCGCCTCCACCCCCCGCGGTTTCTCCCAGCCCCAGCCAGGTGGAAGAGGGCAGGGTGCTCTTGGATACGTGGTATGTCATCAAGCCAGGCAACACCAAGGAGAAGATTGCGTTCTTCGTCGCCCACCAGTGCAGCAGTGGAAGTCGAGCCAGCGCCATGAAGGTCAAAGGGAACTGGGGGAGTGACAGCTCCAAGGCCAAGCGCCGCCGGCGGTCTCACGACCCCAGCAAGAGTAAAGCCTGCCTGCTCAAGAGCAAGGAGGAGAGCAAGGAAGCGGAGGATGTGTGCCTTTGTCCGGAGTCCCATGCCGAGCCAGGCAGCGACGCCACCGACCTCCTCTCGGTGGCCGAGATGGTCGCCCTGGTGGAGCAACGGACGGCTTTGGCCTTGCAGAACTACCCCAGACCGAGCCCGCCTGCTGCCCCAGCACCCGCGACCAGGCCGCCCCCGTCTCCCATGGTTTTTGTGTCCACGGAGCAAGAGCAAGGGGATGGTGGGGAGAAGAGGGCAGCCTCGCTGGGTGGGGGCACAGACTGCAGCCGGGTTGCGGAGGCAGTGGCCCACTTCGAGTCACAGCAGCGGGAGCGGGGCGTCCTGCGGCAGAACGGCCTGTGCCGGGAGTCGCCGGAGTGTGTGGCCAACTCCCAGCACAGCGCTGGCGAGGTGCGCATCGCCTTCCGCATCTCCAGCAGCAGGGATCCACGCTCGCCCACCGAAGGTGGCTCCAGCGCCCGCCCCAACTGCATGTTCATGAGCTGTGGAGGCTCGCCGACAGGCAGCGCGGCCCGTGCCAAAGACAAGATCACCTGTGACCTCTACCAGCTCATCAGCCCTTCCCGAGACACCCTCCCCAACAATGTGGACTTCCTGCTGGCTAGCGCCTCCCCTAAAGGGGCAGACAGTTCCGGCAACGAGCCCCCGGACGTCGAGATGACCTGCGGGGAGAGCCAAGGCAGTTCCAGCAAGCTGGAGGGCATCCCTGAAGGTGGCCGGGCCAGCGGGGAGAAATTGGGCGGCCCAGCAGCCACCATTCCCAGGGACTGTGTGTCCGGCTTCCACGTGGACGTGGTCGTCACGGGCGTGGTGGACCAGTGTGTTTTCTTTGGCAAGGACAGCACCAAGAACATGAAGGAAGAGACCGTCTGCCTCACTGTCGGCTCCCCCACCCAGGAAGTGCTGTGCTCCTCCTGTGATGACCCGCCGCCGGGGCAGCTCTTCTTCCTCCACGCCCAGGCGCCGAGGCCGGAGGACAACCGAGAGACGGACAGTCCCTTCCTGGATTCTGCCAACGGCAGCGACGGGGGCCCAGAGCGGCCAGAGGGGTCCGGGCTGGAGCCAGCTACCTCGGACACTTCCCTCTGTCGCCTCTACCGCCATGTTTCCCATGACTTCCTGGAGATCCGCTTCAAGATCCAGCGCCTGCTGGAGCCCCGCCAGTATATGTTGCTCCTTCCAGACCATATCATGGTGAAGATCTTCAGCTACCTGCCCACGCAGTCGCTGGCTGCCTTAAAGTGCTCCTGCCACTACTTCAAGTCCATCATCGAGGCCTTTGGCGTGCAGGCCACGGACTCCAAGTGGAACAGGGACCCCCTCTACCGCGACGACCCCTGCAAGCAGTGCAAGAAGCACTACGAGAAGGGGGACGTCTCCCTCTGCCGCTGGCACCCCAAGCCCTACCATCACGACCTGCCTTACGGACGCTCCTACTGGATGTGCTGCCGGCGGACGGACAAAGACACACCGGGGTGCCGGGTGGGACTGCACGACAACAACTGGGTGCAACCCTGTGACATGCTGCGCGAGCGGGTGGCGAGGAGGGAGGACGGGAGGTGAGGGGCGGGGCTTGGGGAGGACCATTTTCCGCAAAGATACGCCCCTCTTCTTCCACTCATTTCTCATTGCGTGCAAAAGGGGTGCTGTGTGAGTGTGTTTTACAAGAATTGTGTTGCGGTTTTTTTTTTGTTTTTTTTAAGGATTGCCTGGTTGTGTTTGCCAATCTTGGTTTGATTTCTTTTTTTTCTTCCTCCTTTTCCCAAGTTTGCAGGAATGAGTTTAAGAAAAAAAAGTCTGTGTATGAAAAAAAGAAATATATATATATATATATATATATCTCGGTAGAAAGAGTCACAGGGTCCCATAACAAATCCTCAGCGGAAAAGGGAGCTTAGATGAGCAGCTCTGTCTACCAGCTATTGCAGGTTTAGGGAGAGGGTGCCCAAAAATCTTGACTTGGCACCTCTTCTTGTGCACACTCACCAAGAAAGCCAGAGGTTAGACTGCTCTGTTTGCAGGTGCTGGGGTATCTGGATGGGCACACTATGCTGGGGGGGGGCAGATCTTTGCAAAGTCCAGTTTGCCCCAAGTGAGGCATCTCGCACATTGCATTTTGGAATCTTCATGCCTGGTTCCCACCCCTTTTGCTGATGTCATATCCTGGCGCCCCCCCATATCACAGCTGGGGGGGGTACCAACATATAATTGGCGAGGCATGCAGTTGTGCATGGAGGCTAACAATTCTGGGGGCAAAAGACTGCCTTCTGACCTGCTCCCTGCTCAGGGCTCCCAGGAAAGGAACTCTGGGAATTGTAGTTTATTGAGAGGATCTCTACCATGGAATCCCTGGCACTTTTGCACAACTGCAATCCCAGATTGCCTTGGGGCAACAAAGACAAAGATGCTTGTTTCCAGTCAGGTTTGCAATTGTTGTTTTAGTCCAGTCCTTCAGGGTTTGATCTTGTGATCAGGGGATGATGCTTGTTTACTGAAGACCTGAGAGGGCAAGGGACCTCCTTGCACCCAACTCCTCAGGTACTCAAAGAACTGGTCGCCTTCTCTGGACCACAGAGTGACTGCCTGCAACTGTTGGATAAATAGCGTCTGGGCCAAGAGGCAACAGCGTAGCCAGCGGCTCTTCTGGTCTTCCTCTGTTTGGTTGAGCTGTATTGGAGGAAGCCTGACCCCATTTTAAATTTAATTCGGTCATCTTGGCTTGGCTTTGAATCCCCTCCCTCTGTCCCTTGCCTTATTAGCAAGGCTTCCAACCTCTTAACATGCAGCTCAAACTCTTTGACTCCAAACCTGGGGATCATATTCCTATTCGCCACATCTCCCCTCTTCTCCCTCTCCAAAATGTTCCTCTCTTTCCCCTCTTCTCTACAAACCTAAATCTCCAAGGTCATTGCCTTCCCCAGAGAGAGGGCAGCCCTGGAGCAGCGGTGGGGAACGGAATCTCGGATAGAGAATTTGGGGCCTCCTCCTTGAACCACAGACCCTGGAATTGTTTTGCAGGGGAAGCTACGATGAACGAGTCTGTCCAAAGGGTCGGTTTGCCTTTGAAGTGTGGATCAGGGATGTGTGGTGTGGGGGCAGAGCTGCCCCACTGGACTGCACATGGGTTGTGAGGGCTTACACAATGGCAGCAGTGCTTTTTAAAGGACTCTGGTGGGGCAGCTTTGCCTTGCCTGCCACCAAGACACCAAACATCCCTGGTGTGGTGTCTGGTGCCTTCCAGTCCCAGACACCTGCTTGTGAGCGGCAAGAGATCTTGTAGGTGCCAAATGGTGTGGACAACTTCAACTGGAACTTCCATTACAGAAATGGCATTAAAACATATGTGGGGGGGGGGGGTCTAGGAAGCTTCATTGGATCTTGTTGTCTGGTCTCTGATTTTTTTTTTTTTGCTAACCAGCAATAGAGGCTTTTAAGAGCTTGCTGCAACCTTCTGCCACCCCCCAGCTCCCCCAGACTCCTATTTCACCTCTGGCTCCCCTTCTTCCCAGCATTGCTTGCAACATATCTCTGAAAATTGGCTCCCCTTGTGGACTCCTGTTTAGAGGGAAGAGCAGAAAACTAGGAGTAGCCTAGGATGGTCCTGCTGTGAACCTGTCTAGAAGCTGCTGTGTATCCAATAGCCCCACACTGCAGGGGGGGGGGAATCTTTCTGCCAGGTACCAGTTTGCACACTGGAGGGGGTGGCATGGTTCCACCTCTCCAAATCATCATCTTTGCCTCCTTTCCCCGCTGCCTTGATGCGCATGACAGCATCACCTGAGGGCTATGAACTCTTAAGTGTCTTAGTGGCTCAGTACAATGGTTTGGGGGGCAGGTAGGGAGAAGCCTCATTCTGTGCCAGGAACCCCCAGGGTGGTGGCCACCTTCCCCTCCCCCCTGCCAAAGAAAGGGCTGCTGTCTCCAGCACCTTGTCATCTCCAGGGTATTTTCAGGGTTGCCATTTAATTCCAGGGAGGGGGGTGTGTGCATGTTGGTGATTTGCTTGGCTCTTGGTGGCAGTGGGAAGAAGTGTGCAGAGTTGGAGAGAGTGCCTCGGTTTTCTGCCCCAGACACCTTCCTCCCACACTGCAGGAAGCACAGTTGTATCATTGCTGGAGGGTTAACTTCCAACCTTCTCTGCTGCAGCAGGAAGCCCAGAACCTGTGTGTGTATTTGTGGAAGGGCCTGAGTCCTGCCCACCCTGTTTGTTTCCTTTGAGCAACCTGATCCAGGAGCGGCAACAGACCTGCCATGTCTAGTCCATTTTGACCCCTCCATCCTTCTTTGAAAGCCTCAGTTGGGCTGTTGGATCCCCCCCTCAAGTCTTTCAAATTCCAGTTGATTTTCATTTCCAGATTCCATACAGCTAGTCCTTTAACTTTTTTTCCACAGCAGTGGGAATTTTAGGAGGTGCAACTTGTCATATCATGAGGCTGACCTGGCAGGAGAAGCAGCAGCTAAAAAAAGTCTCCCTTCTGTGCTGCTCTTAAGCCTTGGAAGCTTTGTTCTGGAGTGTTTCTCCCCCTCCATCTTTCTCAGCCCTAAAATTTCTCTTTCCAAACACTGCTTTAAAAAGCATCATAACCCAACCCAACCCCCCAGCTTGGCTACGAGTCTGTTCCTGATCTGGAGTGGAGAGGAGGCCCATCATCTCCCTCCTCACAAAGATCTGGGGCCTGTTTGCAGTCTCCCCCACCCCGATACTGAATTTGGCAACCCTCTGGCAAGTGGGACACCTCCCTCCACCCTGCCTCCAACTGTGTTCACACTGATATTTATGCATCTGTCTGTCTCTGTACATGTGACAACTGACTGTTGAGTGGAGAAAAAAAAAAATTAAACTGCTGGAGAGCGGAAAATACTTGATTTCCAAACATGGTTTGGCACTTCTTTTGAACTCGCCAATGAAGAGGTTATGTAGGTAGTGTTGCTGATTTGATTCTGCTTCTTTCTCTACAGTGCTTACCCATGTCACGAGTGGGCTGTCTCATGAAAAGAAAAAGACGACATTCACTAAAATGATAATATTAATTTTACCAACACAGCCACCCACACGAACCAGTGAGACTAGCATAAATTTTAATCCTGCAGATAATTATAAACTGCGCCCAGGACAAGGAGGTTAGAGATGTGGAGGAAAAGAGACTGTCAAGCCCACTGCTCTCCTCCACCCTTCTGCTTCTTCATTCATTCATTCCACCTTTATTGGCATAAAACTTCTGCTTCTTTTCCAAGCCGATGAGGGAGGGGTTGCTCATCTGCTGCCTGAGGCACTTGCTTCAGTTGGCCTCACAGATGGACCAGCCCAGCCTGCCAATTGGATGTCCTAGTAAAGTTGGACCAGAGAATGGAAGCTGTGAAGGCAAAGCTTTAAAAAAAAAATTGGGGACTGAGTCCTCAGAATGTTTCCAAAGTCCAAACTGGGATGGAGAGTGACAGTTGAATTACATATCCAGTCGGTGAGGGTGACCTTCTGTTGGCAGCCTTCAGTCTCGAAAGACTCTGGTATCGCGGTCTGAATGGTGGTTCTGGAACAGCATCTAGTGTGACTGAAAAGGCCAATCTAGTGTGACTGAAAAGGAGTGACAATCCCTTCCACACCGGGAGCAAGTGCAGTCTGTCCCTGGTCTGTCTCCCTGGCTATGGGCCTTCCTTCTTTGCCTCTTAGCCTCAGCCTGTTGGCCAAGTGTCTCTTCAAACTGGGAAAGGCCATGCTGCACAGCCTGCCTCCAAGCGGGCCGCTCAGAGGCCAGGGTTTCCCACCTGTTGAGGTCCACTCCTAAGGCCTTCAGATCCCTCTTGCAGATGTCCTTGTATCGCAGCTGTGGTCTACCTGTAGGGCGCTTTCCTTGCACGAGTTCTCCATAGAGGGGATCCTTTGGGATCCGGCCATCATCCATTCTCACGACATGACCGAGCCAACGCAGGCCTCTCTGTTTCAGCAGTGCATACATGCTAGGGATTCTAGCATGTTCCAGGACTGTGTTGTTTGGAACTTTGTCCTGCCAGGTGATGCCGAGGATGCATCAGAGGCAGCGCATGTGGAAAGCGTTCAGTTTCCTCTCCTGTTGTGAGCGGAGAGTCCATGACTCGCTGCAGTACGGAAGTGTACTCAGGACACAAGCTCTGTAGACCTGAATCTTGGTATGTTCTGTCAGCTTCTTAATTCAGGGGTGGCCAACCTTTCAGTTTGAAGACTCCTGAACCTTTTTGGGTAGAGGAGGGAATTTCAGCAGGTGGTGCTTGCCATCTCACAGATCTGGGAGACAACAAGCTGCACTGTCTGAACTTCCTTCTACACAATTGTTAAAGGTCCTGGAGCCTTAATACTGAAAGTTTGGCCACCCCTGATGTAACTCCTTGTGAAAAAAAGCAGAACACACACGGACATGGACACACTGCATTTTGAGACAGAAATCTGATCTTCATCATGGAGAGCACAGTGTATCCACTCCGAATGCAGCATTGGTTCCATTGCAGTCTCTCCTGCTGGGATGCTGAGAGTTAGTGGTGGAGATGGACTCCAGTCTAGTCTCTGTGGCCTCTGTCTGTCAGTCCCCTTGTTGCGCTGTGTGATGCTTTTACAGCTCTCTGTGTATGCCCTGTGATTATCTTTTGAGTGACAGCAGAACCCAAGACCACAAGAAACCTGCATCCTGGTGCCCTCCTCTGCATCTGGTCTTCAGAGGTAGCCTACTTCTAGAACCAGGAGATACCTATCATGGCTTGTGACCTGTGATGGACTTTTCCTCCAGAAATTTGTCCAAACCCCTTTTAAAGGCATCTACAGGTAGGTCAGACACATCCTAAGAATATAAGAACAGCCCTACTGGATCAGGCTATGGCCCATCTAGTCCAGCTTCCTATATCTCACAGTGGCCCACCAAATGCCCCAGGGAGCACACCTGATAACAAGAGACCTGCATCCTGGTGCCCTCCCTTGCATCTGACATAGCCCATTTCTAAAAGGAGGTTGCACATACACATCATGTCTTGTAACCCATAATGGATTTTTCCTCCAGAAATTTGTCCAAGCCCCTTACAAAGGCATCTAGGCCAGATGCCGTCACCACATCCTGTGGCAAGGAGTCCCACAGACCAGCCATCATGTGGCAAAGAGTTCTGCAGACTAATTATGCGCTGCTTACTGATTACATGAGTCCCACAGACTAATTACATGCTGCTGGGCATTCAGGGAACATCAGAAGAGCCACGCTGATACCCAAAGGGTATCCATCTAGAGACCCATCCTGGATCTCACAGCAGCCTGCCAGATGCCTGGGGGAGCAAACAAGACCTGCATCCTGGTGTCCCTCCCTTGCAGCTGGCATTCAGAGGCAGCCCACTTCTAGAAGCAGGAGGTTGCAAAGAGGAGGTTGCACCACTGTGACCTGTGGTGGACTTTTCTTCCATAAATAAATCTGTCCTTTCCAAGGCATCTAAGGTCAGGTGCCATCCTCACGTCTTGTGGCAAGGAGTTCCACAGACTAATTCCAAGCTGGTTAAAGAACCATTTTCTCCCCACACTTAAAGCATGTTGCTGCAAACCCCCCCCCCCCCATGCAATGCAATGCATGCTGCAAAGGACTCCCCCCTCCCTCCCCTGCAAAGACCAGCCTGCAGCTGAGTCCTTAAGGCTGCGCCCCGCCTCCCTCCTGGCATGACGTGTCCTCGGGACAGGGCTCTGAACGAACAGACAGCTGTCAATGGGACGGGGCGTGGCTTCCTTCCAAAGGGGGCGTGGTCGAAACCACTCGTTCCTGCCCGCGCGAGGGGCGGAGCTTCTCTTTGGCCACGCCCCCCACAGCCTGGGCTCCCCTGCTGGGCCAGGGCTGCCATGCGGAAGGCGCCGCGCAGGCACCGGCCGGGCGTGGGGGCTGCGGGCCAGGAGGGGCTGCTGCTGCCGGACCCCGGCGGCCCCTCCGCGACCCACAAGAGGAGCTCGACCCGTCTCCGCCGGCTCTGGCTGCCTCTCCTGCTGGGGGTTGCCCTGCTGGGCTGCTGCCTGCTCTGGCAGGTGGGCTTGCAGGAGCAGGGAGAGCAGCAGCAGCAGCAGCAGCAGGTCGGGGGCGCCCAGGTAGGCAGGGGGGTGCATGGCACAGGCTGCTCCCCAGCTCAGGAGGGACAAGGAGGGGGCAGCCTGATCCGGGCTGTGGGTCGTGGGAACGGGGCAAGTGAAGGACTGGGCAGGGCTGCAGCTCCTTTGGGGCACCTGCTGTGCAAGCGGAAGGCACCAGGTCCGATCTGACCTGGTAAAATATTTCTTTACCCAGCGAGTTATTAGTCTGTGGAACTCCTTGCCACAGGATGTGGTGGCAGCATCTGGTCTGGATGCCTTTAAAGGGGGTTTGGACCAATGGATGCAGGAAAAGTCCATCCCAGGTTACAAGCTGTAATGGGTTTGTGCCACCTCCTGGTCTTAGAAGGAGGCCAGATGCAAAGGCGGGCACCCGGGTGCAGGTCTCTTGTGTTCTTGTGTGTTCACTGAGGCATTTAGTGGGCCACTGTGACGTACAGGAAGCTGGACCAGATGGGCCTTTGGCCTGATCCAGCAGGGCTCTTCTTCGGTTCCTGTGACCCCTGAAGGTAGGGTTGGAAAAGAGCACCCCCTCCACCCATGTGCCTGAAACACTGGAGGAGCTGCTTGTGAGGCTCTGATGATGTGAGGCTCCATGGAGGCGGGGCAGGTGCCCCTGAGCACTTGCAAGCAGAAAGCATGCCCAGGTGTGCGCAGCTGTTTTAGTGCTGCTTTTTGAATCTCGCCGTTTTTCTCTCCCTCTTGTTGGCAGCTGAGCCACAAGCCTCGGAGCCTGCCTAGCGGCCAGCTGAAGCACCTGGCCTCTCTGGTCAACCTCCAGCGCCTGTGGGGCAACTACTTGCAACCCATGCTGATTGAGAGGTACCCTGGCAGCCCTGGGAACAAAAGGGTCCGGCAGGTGAGTTGAGGCTCCGTTCCGGTCATGGAGCCTCCTGCCAAAATTCTGCGGTTTGGTGGCTTGCATGATGTGCCAGTGTTCATTCAGGGCACTGATTCTCTCCTGGTTTGGTGGTCTTGTCGTCTCTGGCCTGATGCTGTTTCATTAATTAAGAACCAGAATGCTCAGCCATGAGGTTCAGAGCTGGTCTCCTCTCCTCCACGCTTCCTTCTCTGCTCTGTTTCCCTCTTTCCAAGGGACGCATTGACTAGCCCTGTTTGATTGTGGGCCTCACGAACATCTCAGTCCTCTGTACAACCTCCTGTCAAGGTAGGCCAAGGTAGAAGATTGATTGACCTGTGGGCCACTGAGAAATTGCACTGCCTTTTCCTCCTGTGGCAAAAGGCAGAGCTGGCTGGTTCCAGCAATTCGGAAGAAAGGCCCATTAAATTCCATGGAATTTGCTCCCAAGGATATGTGTATCCTTAGGCTAGGCCTTGCTTCTGAGCCGGTGTGCAGAGAGTTGCTCTGTATGTGCTCACAGGGCTGTTTTTAAAAATGTATTTTAAAATCTTGTACCTTGCAAGAGGACAGGAGCTTTTCCTTTTTGTCCCAGCAGAACATCCCTCCCAGGGGCTGTGAGCCGGTGTCTCCCTTGTGTCTCTTTTTAGACTGTGAGCCCTTTTGAGACAGGGAACCATCTCCTTGTTCTCTGGGATATGGAAACCATTTTGAGGACTCCTTGCCCAGAAGTGATCTATCAATATCCTAAATCTTAATCATCACGCTACACAGGCTCTGTGTTCTATTCTAAATGCTTCCCCGTTCTGTTGTAGATAAGGAAAGACTTGGTGGAGGTGCAGGGTTTTGACAGCAGACTTGGTGAAGACTAGAACCTTTGCTAGCCTCATTAACCCCCTCAAACTGTATCCCCCTTCTTTTTCCCCTCCCCCTAGCAAATCATGGACAGCTTGGGCTTGTTGGCTGCTTCCTGGCATATAGAGCTGGACTCTTTCAAAGAGAAGACACCACGTGGCATGGTGAGCTTTGCCAATGTGGTGGCCACCCTGGACCCCTTGGCCCCTAGGCGGCTAGTACTGGCCTGCCACTATGATTCGAAGTATTTCCCCCGTGACAAGCACGGTCGGGCCTTCCTGGGAGCCACAGATTCGGCGGTGCCCTGCTCAATCCTACTTGAACTCGTGACTGCGCTGGATGAGCTGCTGCTCAAAGCTAAGGAGCAGGTGAGAAGGAATGGAGATGTAGGGTTAGGGCTCTCTGATGCTCTAGCACAGGGGTCTCTAAACTTTTCGGCCAAAGGGCTGCATCAAACATCTGGCACAGTGTCGAGGGCCAGGAAAAAAAATTGAATATAAAATTTAAAGAAATACACTAGAGATGGAACTTAGATGAATGAATGAATGAATGAATGAATGAATGAATGAATGGGCTCAAATGTCCGGGATTTCTCTAAACACTAATGCAGCCCAAAGCACGCACTTAAACGGACCTCCATTCCCCCACCCCACAAGTACAACTCTGCTTGTGTTTGGTCAACTGGGCCAGAGGCTCTCAGGGGATCAGAGGCTGGCTGCGGGCCGGATAAAGGCTGGCTGCGGGCCGCATCTGGCCCCCGGGCCTGGGTTTGGAAACCCCTGCTCTAGCCCACTACTCTCCTGTTGCCCACACTTCTTGTTCCACTCCTTCCCCTCCTCTTTTTCTATTCAGGGAGTAAGAGAAGGAGCATGGCTTGGGAAGGTATGTGGGGCATTAGGCACACCGCATCAGGCCAACCCCAATCTAATCGCTGGTGTATCATCATCAACTTTGTGCAGGTCACTAGACATTTATTTTTGATTGATTGCAAGTTGAGACTGTTGTTCAAATTTTTGTCCTTGTACTACTTGTTCTCCTTACCCGTTTTATGATTCCTGGTTAAAACACTAAAAATGTAACGCTTGAGTTATTTTGCAACGAACACACTTGTTGTCGATTGTTGTTGATTGATGATGAAACAAAACCTGACAGTCCCGCTTTATGGCCTTAGGGTTCCAAGATGACGCTGCAGCTATTTTTCTTCGATGGGGAAGAAGCCTTTGGGCAGTGGACTGAGACTGATTCTCTGTATGGGGCCCGTCATTTGGCTGAACGCATGGCAGAGACCCCTCATCAGCCAGGGATCACGCAGCTTCAGGCCATCGTAAGTGCTTCTCGGAGCCAGCGGCCGGTTCAAAGAACTGTCCACACTCCCAATGGCTAAATTTGCTTAATGTATTGATTGCGCTTTCTCAACACAGTGACCCTTCAGGATGCAAAGTGCAACAGACACCTCCAAATAAATGTCCAGCTTCCCCCAGGCTCAGTTTCCATTCGGGAGGGGGCTGTTGCTCAGTGGGTAGAACCACCAATTTTGCATGCTAAAGTTTCCAGGTTTTAAAAAAATTGCTAAAATTGCATTATTTTATAAAATTAATAACATCATGAATGGACACAACCCCAGTTCAAGGAGGCAGGTTCATAGCTTTTTTCTTTTTCTAGTTTCTGGTACCAGGAAATCATTCTCTTTGCAGCTCCTTGGACATGAGAAAATTAGTATGTTACATAGTTTTATGTGGCTTCCTTGTTTTTTCTTGAAATGTCAACCACCTAAATCAATGGTTCCTGAACTTTTTAGCACTTTTTAGCATCTAGTCCAGCTTCCTGTATCTCGCAGTGGCCCACCAAATGCCCCAGGGAGCACACCAGATAACAAGAGACACAAGCTTTCACCCTGCAGGAACTCAGCCCCTTGCAGGGCAGTTAGCAGCTATCTTGCGAACTACAGGAGGTGAGTCTTTGCAGGGTCAATAGTAGCTATGGTATCTGATTTTTGAATAGTGTCAGGGCTTGAGGCAATTAGTTATCTGATCTTTCCTTCACCCTTTGGCAACCCATCAAAAATCAGTTTGCGATCCACCAGTGAGTCCTGACCCACAGCTTGGGAACCACTGACCTAAGCTGCCGTTGAGCTGTCCTGCCTTAAAATAGTGGCCCGTCTCTCAGTGAAACAGTTTCCACGTAGAACTTTGAATCTTTGTTTTAGTCTAGGCCAGGGGTGGGCAAATTTTCAACATTAGGGATCCTGGACCTTTAACAGTTGTGTAGGAGAGAGAATTTCAGCGGGTGCAGCTTGTCATCTGTGAGATGGCAAACTGCACCCACTGAAATTCCTTCTTCTGTACAATTGCTAAAGGTCCAGGATCCCTAAAGTTGAAAGTTTGCCTTCATCTGGTCTAGGCTTTAAACGCTGTGCCTTGTTGGTCTTTTACCACCCTGAATCAAACATTTCAGGTCAACTAGATTTGGCTATCAGAAAAAGTTTTTTGAAATATTTGAACAGGACATAATTTAAGAAGAGGAAGCCGTATTAATACAATTCAGTACAATGCCAGTGATAAATTGGATCTCAACTAGTTTAGGGCATTGGAAAACCCACACTGATGCCCTAGAAATGCTGGTTTTCTGTGCATAGAGAATGTTTGTGTTTTTCTCACATTAGCCCAATCCAGCACTGCAGCCCAGGCTGCGATGGTGCAGTCCAAACACAGGCTTAAAAACTCAGCTAGATTTCAGCTCCCAGCCTGTTTTCAGGGCATATACTAGGAGGAAGGGGGCCTGTGGATTTAGTAGACGGCTGTGGCTGTTAACCTTCTTTCCTCTTTGCCAGACTCTCTTCGTCTTACTGGATTTGCTGGGTGAACGCCAGCCAATCATCCAGAACCATTTCCTCGCGACTATGAGCTGGTACGAAAGACTTGCTGCCAACGGTAAGGTTATGAGAAAACTAAAGCTTGTAGTGAAAGGCCAGCTGGCATCAAGGAATGGTGTGAATCTGTCCTCTGCTGAAGTTCTCCTGCTCCCCCCCCAACTTAGGACCCCTTTGGTGAGACGTTTACTGCTATGCACATCCGAAAATCAAGCGCATTTGGATTTTGTAGCTTGGGTGTATTCTGGAGAGATCGAGAGCAACTTCTGATCGGCCAGGCTCTCTCCTCCTTCCATTTGCCACAGCATCCCAAGGTCATTGGTTTGGCATGTCCTGCAGAGCTACTGGGGTTCCTCCTTGGTTGGGCTACATAACTCTCCTTTTTTGTTTTCCGCAGAAGGCCGACTACACCGCCTGGGGCTTCTCGACTCCCACCCCCTGGAGTATATGTATTTCCGGAAAGATCCCATTTATGGCCCTGTTGAAGATGACCACGTTCCCTTCCTCCGGAGAGGTACCTCAGTTCCCCGCAAAATCCACCGGTCTTATCAAAGCCATAAGCTGCAGGCAGTGCTCCATTCTTATATTTTAAAAAGAAATTATAGTGCAGTCCTATCCATGTTTACTCAGCAGTTCAGCAGAGCTTGTTTCTAGTGTTTAGGGCGATCTCAGCGACCATGAGGGCTAGAAACTTGACTTGAGAAAGTGGAGTGTTGCTGAATTCTGTGATTGGCAAAAAAAAAAAAAAAAGTTGTGCTTTTGCACAGAAGTGCAGACTAACCCTGGGCTTAAGCGTGCATCTCTCTGACAGGTGTTCCGGTTCTCCACCTCATCGCCACGCCCTTCCCCAAAGTCTGGCATACTATGGAGGACACAGAAGCCAACTTGCACCCACCCACTGTTGGAAACTTCTGTAAGATCCTGGCTGCTTTCTTGGCAGAATACCTGTGGCTTTAGGTGGAAAGAACCCTCCTAACGCGGATGTCTTTTAGGTCAAATGAGATGTGGTACAGCTGCAGGATACCTCTGATATGGAAGAGACACAAGGACCTGCCTGAGATGTAATTATGGTACTTCCAGACGTTTTGCCATCTGGAGGGATGGTGGTACGAGAGGACATGAGATGGGCTGTGGAAAATCCACAAACTGTCCTAAGCCACTGCCCTTCCAGGGCTGCACCTGAGAAAGCCAAGGGGATTGCTATGGTGGAAGTCTCCAGGATGAGGCATCTGGGGAAGCTGCTTTTCCTCAGGGATTTTCCTGGCAGGTAAATGTTTGCCAAGGTTGGGAGAAGGTCTGGCCTCTTCCACTTCTCAGGGTATGATTTAGCCCATTCCAGAGGAGCTTGAGTTGTGTCTTTTTTCCTTCTTTCTGTTCACTGTGGTTCTTTTTAGCGTCCTATTTTTTTTCAATTATTGTCACCAGAATTTTAGGGCAAGAACATTTTGCTGCATTTGCTGTTCTTGCAAAGAAGTTTCTTTCCTGAGCCATTTTGAAAACAAGGCCTGGTTAACTGGTGCTTTCCGGAAGCTTTCAAGTGCTCCGTCCATGACCTTTGCGGGCCTTTTAAAGCCAGGCTTTCAAAATATAATGGTGTGAGGGGAGTAAAACAGTTTGTATCCTAATCCCAGGTTATTTAAAACAAATATTTGAAGCAGCTAAATTTTTTTTTCACTGTGATGGGGAAAGTAGGCCTCTGCCATCAACGGCTGCCCCCAACATGTTCCGTCCTATATAGGTTTGTATTCCTATTTATTGGCAAGACTTAAGACTTAAAGCACCTTCAAAGAAAGTAATTTGTGAAGTAGTTCTGAGGCACACTCTACACACCAAGTGGGAGAGCAGGTGCCGTTTTTGAATGCTCTGTAATGATAAAGTTAAAACATGCTCTGTGAGTAAAACATTTAACTCGTCCTTCTGTCCTTGTTGTGCTAGCTTTCTGCTTGCAGGGAGGAGGGGATTTTATGCAGGAAAATGTTCATATGTGATTGCCCTTCCTCTGCTTGCAGACTGAAGTGGTATAGTCCATTCATCACCATAGGACCGTACTGTTTTGGTGCATATGCTTAATCATACTTGAATCCCTTCTTCTCTCAGGGGTGGCTTGACAAGGAAGTATTTCAATAAAAGTTTCTTTTCAATTCAGTGGTCATTCTCTTTTGCTTATTGAGTTGGTCTCCTTCCTATGGCAATGGGGTGATGCCAGATCACTTCCTTCTAGGAAACTCTGGCATACTTTTCATCTCTTGAAAGGGAAGGCAGCAGGAATTTTGCATGCAGAAGGTTTCCGTAGAGGTGTAACGCAGTACCTGGGAGCAATGATGTCACTTTTTCGAGCACTGAAAAGCACATGCTTTGGAGCTCTGCCTCCCAAGCCAATCCTCTTATCACTGTTCGCTTTTTGGCATTGCTAGTCTTACTGCTGTGCAGCAGGTGTCTAGGGATCCCACAAGTACCACTGGTAGTACCTGTACCACTGCTTGAGAACTACTGCTCTAAGTGTCTCAAAAATAAGGGACAAACACACTTGTGCATTTGCAAGACCAGTTAGGATTAACAAATGCAAACACTTGCTTCTTCTCGAGCGTCCCCTCCTAGCTCACCACCTTCATCTCTCTTGCTTGAAATCCAACAATGGAGTTCACACTCTAATCACAACCATCCTTGTGTTGCACTTGCTGTTGTGTCCACTTGCTGTTGATGTGTCCATCTGAGGCTGTGATGGCAGGGGGAGGGTGGGGCCTTAGTCCTCCAAATGCACTCCTTGGCTGCCTCTGCCCTGCCCCGTGACATCACTGCCACAGTGCTCAAGCCCCCCCCCCCCCCACACCACAGCAGAGCCAGGTTCAGGTAGCAAGAGAACAAATGACATGCAGGTAGCCAGGACAGAGTGGAGTTGCACATCCATTGCCAACAGGCTGTACTGAGTGCTTTCTCCACAAGGGGGCAGCATAGGCCCACTGTTAGTTTGGAAGGAAGATAAAGACAGTTCTGTGCAATGGTTTTCTTTGTTTAAGCCATTTCTACCAAGCCCGTAGCCAGGATTCTAGAGGTGGGGGGGACGACGACTATTTTTTCAAGGGGGACAATGATGTCAGGGATCTCTATTGGTGGGCAAAATGAAAGGATAAGTCTGGAGAAACATCAAATACCTGAAACTCCCCCAAATTTCAGGAAGAGAAAATACTGGGGTGTTTTTTTTTTTTTGAAAGATGCATTTATTATCTGTAAAGCAACGTAACAATAATGTGCATAGAATAAATGCATCTCTGCATGCAATGTAAAATGTATTGCCTACATAGAAATAACATGCAACATATCCTTTCAGTTGCACACCAGTGCAATACACAGGCCTGCGACCCTGCAAAAGTAAAACATATCACTGTGATGCAGGTAGTATTTACCTGCATTGAAAGTGCCCATTTAACACCTATATAGCACCTATCAAGTGCCTATCTAACAACTGTCTAGTGCCTGTGCAACACCTATCTAGCACCTATCTAGCACCTATCTCATGTCTATCTAGTGCCTATGCAACACCTATATAGTGCCTAACACCTATATAACGCCTACCTAACATCTATATAATGCCTTTCTAGCACCTATCTAATGCCTATCTAGCACCTATACAACACCTGTCTAGCACCTATATAGAGCCTATCCAGCACCTATTTAACGCCTATATAATGCCTATCTAGTGCCTATGCAACATCTATCTAGCACCTATATAGCACCTATCTAACACCTATAGAGTGCCTATCTAATGCCTATTTAACACCTATCTAGTGCCTACATAACACCTTTATTCTTAATAAAGAAATATTTTCTTTTATCCTTCCTAACTCTCCCAACACTCAGTTTCAGTGGCTGTCCCCTGGTTCTGGTGTTATGTGAGAGGGAAAAGAACATCTCTCTAGCCATTCCTTGCATAATTTACATGTCTCAATCATGTCCCCCCTCAGGCCTCTGTGGCTATTTGCCAGAAGCACCGAACCGTCTTCCTTCCTGTGCACAAAAAATGTTGCCAAAAGGGCTTCAAATCACCCCCAACTGTTGCCAGATTAAATAAAGTGGACAGGTTTGGAAAAAACGCTGGGGGGGGGCAAACTGCAGGGGGGCAAAACTATGGCCCCGGATTTCTGCCCAAATTTGCATATATGCAACAGGAACGAAAAGTGTATTATTATTATTATTATTTATTACTAACAGTATTTATATACCGCTTTTCAACTAAAAGTTCACAAAGCGGTTTACAGAGAAAAATCAAATAACTAAATGGCTCCCTGTCCCAAAAGGGCTCACAATCTAAAAAGATGCAACACCAGCAGACAGCCACTAGAACAGACACTGCTGGGATGAGGTGGGCCAGTTACTCTCACCTTGCTAAAAAAAAAGGAGCACCCACTTGAAAAAGTGCCTCTTACCCAATTAGCAGGGGTTTACACCCATTTTTGTACAAAAAATGCATTAACCCATTTTTGTCCGGCCCACAGGTGTACACATTTGGTCCCTGTTGTGGATATGCAACATCGGACAGAAATGGGTTGAGTAGACTGCTCTAAGCTTTTCTTAAAAAAAACTAAGAGGGTGGAAAAAAAAACTTATAAATAATGGGTTGGCTACAGGGGCACATTGGGTGGTGGTTGGGAAGTATGGCATCTTTAGATGGTGTAGGAATGAAGGAGTGGAGCAATTTGGCAAGGAATTCTCCTTAGGTAAGAGCAGGATAGAGTATGAAAGACCAGGAGTTGGCACCCTGAATGGAGAATGGACCCATCAGCCTCTCAGCACCTTGGACAGCTCCCCCCCCCCCCCCCGGTACTACCTCAGTTAGCAGTTAGTTGGCAACCTTCAGTCTCGAAAGACTCTGGTATCGCGCTCTGAATGGTGGTTCTGGAACAGCGTCTAGTGTGGCTGAAAAGGCCGGTTTGGGAGTGACAATCCCTTCCACACTGGGAGCAAGTGCAGTCTGTCCCTGGTCTGTCTCCCTGGCTATGGGCCTTCCTTCTTTGCCTCTTAGCCTCAGACTGTTGGCCAAGTGTCTCTTCAAACTGGGAAAGGCCATGCTGCACAGCCTGCCTCCAAGCGGGCTGCTCAGAGGCCAGGGTTTCCCACTTGTTGAGGTCCACTCCTAAGGCCTTCAGATCCCTCTTGCAGATGTCCTTGTATCGCAGGAGTGGTCTACCTATAGGGCGCTTTCCTTGCACGAGTTCTCCATAGAGGAGATCCTACATAAGAACATAAGAACATAAGAACAGCCCCACTGGATCAGGCCATAGGCCCATCTAGTCCAGCTCCCTGTATCTCGCAGCGGCCCACCAAATGCCCCAGGGAGCACACCAGATAACAAGAGACCTCATCTTGGTGCTCTCCCCTACACCTGTCATTCTGACTTAACCCATTCCTAAAATCAGGAGGTTGCGCATACACATCATCGCTTGTACCCCATAATGGATTTTTCCTCCAGAAACTCGTCCAATCCCCTTTTAAAGGCGTCTAGGCTAGACGCCAGCACCACATCCTGTGGCAAGGAGTTCCACAGACCGACCACGCGCTGAGTAAAGAAATATTTTCTTTTGTCTGTCCTAACCCGCCCAACACTCAATTTTAGTGGATGTCCCCTGGTTCTGGTATTATGTGAGAGTGTAAAGAGCATCTCCCTATCCACTCTGTCCATCCCCTGCATAATTTTGTATGTCTCAATCATGTCCCCCCTCAAGCGTCTCTTTTCTAGGCTGAAGAGGCCCAAACGCCGTAGCCTTTCCTCATAAGGAAGGTGCCCCAGCCCCGTAATCATCTTACTTGCTCTCTTTTGCACCTTTTCCATTTCCACTATGTCTTTTTTGAGATGCGGCAACCAGAACTGGACACAATACTCCAGGTGTGGCCTTACCATAGATTTGTACAACGGCATTATAATATTAGCTGTTTTGTTCTCAATACCCTTCCTAATGATCCCAAGCATAGAATTGGCCTTTTTCACTGCCGCCGCACATTGGGTCAACACTTTCATCGACCTGTCCACCACCACCCCAAGATCTCTCTCCTGATCTGTCACAGACAGCTCAGAACCCATCAGCCTATATCGAAAGTTTTGATTTTTTGCCCCAATGTGCATGACTTTACACTTACTGACATTGAAGCGCATCTGCCATTTTGCTGCCCATTCTGCCAGTCTGGAGAGATCCTTCTGGAGCTCCTCACAATCCCTTCTGGTCTTTACCACTCGGAAAAGTTTGGTGTCGTCTGCAAACTTAGCCACTTCACTGCTCAACCCTGTCTCCAGGTCATTTATGAAGAGGTTGAAAAGCACCGGTCCCAGGACAGATCCTTGGGGCACACCACTTTTCACCTCTCTCCATTGTGAAAATTGCCCATTGACACCCACTCTCTGCTTCCTGGCCTCCAACCAGTTCTCAATCCACGAGAGGACCTGTCCTCTAATTCCCTGACTGTGGAGTTTTTTCAGTAGCCTTTGGTGAGGGACCGGGTCAAACGCCTTCTGAAAGTCCAGATATATAATGTCCACGGGTTCTCCCGCATCCACATGCCTGTTGACCTTTTCAAAGAATTCTATAAGGTTGGTGAGGCAAGACTTACCCTTACAGAAGCCATGCTGACTCTCCCTCAGCAAGGCCTGTTCGTCTATGTGTTTTGAGATCCTATCTTTGATGAGGCATTCCACCATCTTACCCGGTATGGATGTTAGGCTGACCGGCCTATAGTTTCCCGGGTCCCCCCTCTTTCCCTTTTTAAAAATAGGCGTGACATTTGCTATCCTCCAATCTTCTGGTACCGTGGCCGTTTTGAGGGACAAGTTTGGGATCCATTCTCACGACATGACCGAGCCAACGCAGGCGTCTCTGTTTCAGCAGTGCATACATGCTAGGGATTCCAGCTCGTTCCAGGACTGTGTTGTTTGGAACTTTGTCCTGCCAGGTGATGCCGAGAAATGCGTCGGAGGCAGCGCATGTGGAAAGCGTTCAGTTTCCTCTCCTGTTGTGAGCGAAGAGTCCATGACTCGCTGCAGTACAGAAGTGTACTCAGGACGCAAGCTCTGTAGACCTGGATCTTGGTATGTTCCGTCAGCTTCTTGTTGGACCAGACTCTCTTTGTGAGTCTGGAAAACGTGGTAGCTGCTTTACCGATGCGCTTGTTTAGCTCGGTATCGAAAGAAAGAGTGTTGGAGATCGTTGAGCCAAGGTACACAAAGTCATGGACAACCTCCAGTTCTTGTGCAGAGATTGTAATGCAGGGAGGTGAGTCCACATCCTGACCTGAGAGTTTCTGTGTTTCCTGAGAGTAAGCCCCATTGAATAAAATAGAACTTACTTCTGAGTAGACCTGGTTAGGCATGTGCCCGAAGACAGTATATTGCAAGGCGGTGGCATAGCTAGTGGGGGTGCAAAGCACTGAATTTTGCACGGAGCCTCACCGCAGTGTGCAAGCAGCCCTTCTCCCTCTCCTTCGGAGCAAGGTGTACATCTCCATTTTGCACCCACCTCCTGGAATGGCTCCGAAGGGGAGGGGCTGCTCGAATGCTGTGGTGAGGCTCCCTGCCAAACCTAGTGCTTTGTACCTGCTCCAGCTCTGCCGCTGCCCGCATGGCTTAGAGTCCACTCACTGGACATCAACATAAAAAGCCTGTGCCAGTGTCAATGTGTCAGTTTTTAAGGGGCCACAAAAATCTTGGATGTTTTTTGCTACCAGAAAGGACAACACTGGAAGAGGAATGCTCTTCTGTGACACAATGGGCTAGTTTGACCAATAGCACAGCCTTGAATGATGGAATGACTTGCTCCTCTGGCAGTTTGAGTCAAGAGCCTGGAGGTGCTCTTTGGCAGTGGTTAGAGTCAGTCTTTCTGCCTGCTCCACCAGTGACGCCATTCTGTGCTACACTCCGCCTTTCCTCTTTGCCAAAACAGCCCGACCTCTGGCTGAATCAGGTTTGACCAGCACTCGGTGCCCCTTTGGCCCAGCGCCAGCAGCAACAGAGGTACTGGGAACACAAAGGGATAAAATTAGAGCCCTTTTCCACAGAGCTTGCACCAAGGAGCCGTTTCCGACCACTAGCTCTGCAAAGCAGTTACCGTAGTTGGGCACAATTTCACCTGCTGTGCAAAGCACAGGCTCAGATGCTTTGATCAACAGCAGTGCAAGCCCCAAGGAGGATCAGCCTTGTCTGAGCTGAAAAAGAGATGCTGCTGCAGGCCCCCTCAAATCCTTTCAGGGGGAGGGAAAGGCACCTCTTGGGTGACCGTATCAATGGTGGTGGTTCTCCAAATGATCTCAATTGCAGCATTTGTCTCTCTCCAACTGGGTCTTGCGGGCCTCTTTTTGCTGGCTCACCAGCAAAGCCAAGCAACGAGGGTATTTCCTCCAATGGGAGTATCATGGCTCATAAGCCGAATGACACACAACGGTCATTTTCTTGTCTGGACAAAGTGATCCCACTTACCCCTCCCCCCATATCTACTTTAACTTCAGGGAACGTGGCTGTAAGTGGCCAGATCATGCCCAAGTCTGAAGAGGGCACCGACAGTGTACGGGGCTAGGGAAAGTCTTGCCCATTTTTCCTGGCCTCCAAGCTCCAGCCTGGATGCGGTACTCCAACGTAAGAATCCTGGGCACAACAGTGGCAAAGCCTTACTGTTCCCTGCCACAGCCGCCGTTCTTTTCACCCATTCTTCACTGCGAGTTGTGCTGGGCAGCCACTTCGCCCTGGAAATTGGGACACAGAGCCTTCTGGGACAACGTGCAGAGGAAGTGCCACCAAAGGCCTGGGACTATTAAGATGAGACACACCAGGCTGCCATTTGGAAACCACTGTTCTAGAATAATTACAACCATTGCCTGATTAGAGAAGCCTCAGCCAATCAATCCCCTAAGCTCTAGTCAGGAACAGTTGCACACTTCCAGGGCTAGAAAGCTGGCTTTATTTAAGCCAATGCATGCCTGTGTTATAGCAGGCGCCCCATCAGGTGAGAGAAAAGGGGGATGCCTCTTCTGAAATGGCACAGCGTCTCCTTTGCAGTTGGATGTTATCTATTTTTGACGTTTTATTGATGTAAAGGCATCCTGAACAGTGACAGAGAACCAATTACAAAACGTCAAAAAACTCAAACCTATTCAGTTGTTGGCAACCTTCAGTCTCGAAAGACTGTGTATCGCGCTCTGAATGGTGATTCTGGAACAGCGTCTAGTGTGGCTGAAAAGGCCCATTCGGGAGTGACAATCCCTTCCACACTGGGAGCAAGTGCAGTCTGTCCCTGGCCTGTCTCCCTGGCTATGGGCCTTCCTTCTTTGCCTCTTAGCCTCAGACTGTTGGCCAAGTGTCTCTTCAAACGGGGAAAGGCCATGCTGCACAGCCTGCCTCCAAGCGGGCCGCTCAGAGGCCAGGGTTTCCCACTTGTTGAGGTCCACTCCTAAGGCCTTCAGATCCCTCTTGCAGATGTCCTTGTATCGCAGCTGTGGTCTACCTGTAGGGCGCTTTCCTTGCACGAGTTCTCCATAGAGGAGATCCTTTGGGATCTGGCCATCATCCATTGGATGATCCATCCAAATGGATGAAAAAACCTATTCACTTTAAAAACATACATCTGTTGCCTAATTAAACAGCAGGGCTCTAGCTGGAAGCTGAACAGAGCACTAATATTAACCACTGCACCAGAGACCACAAAATTAGAAAAACAACAGTTTATTTACAGATAGAGACTGCCGGTAGCACAAGCCACTACAAGGACAAAGGCAGGGAGGCAGAAGACAAGCTAACTGAAAACCTGATCCTGGAAGCTCTGCCTCTCCGAGGGGTAGCCTGAAGTCACAGTTAACAGTTGTTGTCCTCTCATAGTCCTTGCCCAGGGAGGTTATTTTTCTCCCTGAAAGGGATCCAAATTCCTGGCCCAAGAGGGCTGGCACTCTCCCTACCGGGGAGGGCCTTGGAAGCTACCAGAAGGAGCTCTCTAAGATGAAAGCACATTTCCTTCCCCATCACTGGGCACAAGGGGAGAGATGTGGGGAAAGAAAGAGCCGTGTGCTTTTTTTCAGGATCAGAGCTGAAAGGAGGTGGGGGCAGAAGGGAGATTCTAAGACGACCACTCTGCCGGTCAAGTGGCGAGGCCTCCTTCAAAGCAAGACAGGACTTTCTACCTAAACCCCTACAAACCCCAGGATCCACACCGCTGCGTCACTCTCAGAAGCCTCTGCCTATGGACACAAACAAATCCATGATTCCCATCCCCAACTAATTTTCTACTTTAGGCCCACAACCAAAGTGTACACAAAGGCAGGAGGCGGATTCCCAAACAAGTGGTGGGTGGGAAAGGACACCCCCTGTATTCTGCTCTGTCGCCACGGTGCTGCCCTCCCCCTCAGAAGGCACATAAGTTCTCTCTCTCTGCTCTGCACAGGAACTACGTTCTGGTCTCCAGCTTATTCATGTACTCCTGCAGCGCCTGCAGCCGTGCGTCAATCTCCGAGAGGTCAGCCGAGGGCTCGCTGAATAGATTCTCTGCAGGGAAAGACAAGAACGTCACAGCAGGGAAGGTCCAGCCTGCTTGGGGGAGCTGGGGGCCTCCCCACAATCCCCTGTGCCCAAAAGTCTAAGCAGGAAGTTGCCTCCCCATAATGCCCTGCACCAATCAGACAAGGCAAATCAAGGAGGGGGAGTGATGGAGTGTTGTGATCAGTTCCAACTGCAGAACAAAGACACCCTCCCCGCCCTTTAGGGCTCCGCAAGCCCACAACCCCTTAGCCTCTTAGAACCCCAAAGAGTTACCTTTGTCTGCTCGCTTGCCTGCGGTCGGGGTACTTGCCAAGCGCTTCCGGTGACCACTATCTCCTCGAGGGGCCTGTATGGAGATGCCCATCAGTGCACCAAAAGCTAGGAGGGCAGCATAGGAGCCACTTCCAAATACCGCCCTTGTGTCCACCACTGGTCTCCTTTCCTCTTCCACGGTGGGGCATGGAAACCCTTAGGCTTGGCCACTTACCACGGCAGATCCGTTCCAGGAGGTGGAGCTCAGTGGTTTCCTGCCCTTCACAGCCCGTTTCCGACCCCTGCGGAACAAACACACAACATATCCGACAGGTTAAGGTCTCGACAGTGAGTTAGTCCTGGACCAGAAATGGTTCTGAGACTGTCCCCCTCTTATTCGCCTTCTTGGGATACATCTGATTTCACTCTGCTGGGGGGGGGGGGGAGTCTTGGCATTTTGCTGCTGCTTTAATTCCTGCCATTTTGATTATTTTATTTATTTAGAAGATTTCTATACCACTTTCCTAAAACTCAAAGTGGTGTACAACAGAATGTGAACATTTAAAACATCAGAATAAAATTTAAAAACATCACAATAAAACATTAAGGAGTGAAAACCAAGAATTTTCTGTCTCTTGTTTAAAACTTCTTGTTGTACCTATGATTTTAATTTTATCTTATCTACTTAGGATTTTATTTTTAAGCTGAAATACAAAGCTACAAACTCTTCAAAAGATGGCAGGTGGTCTATCCTTCTGCCTCCAATCTCCCTCTGAGCGGAGTAGAGGCCCCCAAACTCCCATCTAGTTCAACTCCATCTCTCCATCTCCATCCCTCAAACTCCCTATTCCCATCTCACCCCAGACAACAGCAGTGCTGGGCATCAAAGACCACAATGAAAAGGTTAAACCCTGGCACTGCCCAGCTTACACCTGCACCCACAAGGACGGCACATTTAATTTTTTGCAATCAAGACTGGGAATTTTCATAACAGAGAGAAACTTGGGGACCATGTGCAACTCTGCACAAGGTCCCTGCCTTCCTCTGCCCTCTTTTCTCACCTTGGTGCAGCTGGTTCGGAGTAATCGTCCATTTCACTCCCTGAGCTTACAGATGAGCCTCTGCTGCGAAAACTTTCCACTACAAAAGAGAGGATGTTTGCTGTGAGAGCAAGCAACATGCAGCCCTGTCCATGAAGACCAACCTACGTTGGCAGCATCACACACACTGAAAATGCCCATGCCCTCAGAGTATACAAAATAGACAACACGGAAACAGGTTATAAATATTAGATACACAGGCCGAGAAAAGTCAGACCTGCCTATAACATACAAGACTCTCCCAACCATTGGGGAAGCTGCTGTGATGTCAGGGAATGTTTCAGCTCAGAGACCCTTCACAGACCAGCAAAACATGCCTGTTTCCCAAATGGATAGAGAGCCTGGGCAAGATGCAGAGCCTTGCTTGACCCCCTACGGCATTTGTCTAGTGCCAGCTGTGTGTCGGGAACTGTGCAAAACTCCACAAAAGCGGCACAGCACCTTTGCCTGGAGACCTTCTCACCAGTCTGCTGCCTCCTGTACACTCCATTCTGTACACTCCGCTCAATCCCCAACATCTGCTCTGAACACCTCCCTGGTGATTGAGGCTCAGCACGTGCGCTCGAGGAGCAAGACCCTTTCAGGTGTGGCGCCAATGCCCTGGAAGACCCTCGCTAGAAAATGCCTTCTGGCACCAGGTGAAGACCCAACTCCACTATGGAAATCAGAGAAAGTATGTGGGAGACACCCTAGGGCCTGCATGCCCAGAAAGAGTCCAAGTGACACCGAAGCAAGGTGTACCTGAAGAACTCCTGCCCCGAGCCTTTCCAAGGCCGCCTGCACCAAAAACTGATGGACCCCTAGACTGCACACGGCGCCAGCCGCTGGGTGGAGTGTCTCCCATTCCCCGTCGGATGCAGCGCTTGCTGAAGCAGAAGGAAGAGCATTAGCAAGGCCCTGCCTTCCTCCTCCCCATTCCACAGCCCAGGATTGGGAAGAGCCATCGCTTCTCACTGTTTCTGCTCTGCCTCCTTCTGCTTGCGTTCCTTGGCCTTCACAAAGGCTGTGGGGTCAAATCGCGGTGCCCGGGCGCCTAGGAGAGGGGTGAGAAAAGGGGGGGGCAGTTGTAAGGGACAATACACCACAGTTCTTTGCCACGGCAGCAACTGGCAACCTCTCCAAGGCCAGGAAGGGGGTGACCAGAGGACCATCAGTGGCTGCTGAGCTCGGCTTCCAGGCCCTGCCTCCCAGCCCATTCTTTCTTGCTGCCCACACCTAGCAGAAGCAAATGATCCAAAAGAAGCAGATCTATTATCACCTGCTCAGTGACCAGACGTGCCTTTTCTGGGCACAGAACCTTTCGGACCCATTAAGAGCTCTCCTAGGAAGTCTGGCAGACCTTAACGAGGCACCCCACCTGTCACTGGGCTGGCGCTGACATGCAGAGTGTACTTGGCAAGGTCTACCCCCCCTTACCTGTAGGGGATGGGGACTGTCGCGGAAAGCGGCCCTGGCTCCCACTGCGCCCCTCCCTGGAGGTGGACCGCTGCCGGTTGGCCCCCCAGGCCCCAGGGCGCTCCCTTGAGTTGGAGCGTTCCCGGGAGGTGGAGCGGTGGTCTTCTCGCGACTTGGTGCTGGCTCGGGACAAGACCGAAGGACCAAAAACGCGGGAGGAGGCAGACTGGTTCTGGGGGGATGGTCCGAGGGGGGTGAAATGCCTGAGAAGGAAAGAGAACAAGACACCCACAGCTGGGGAGAGCAGCTGGTGTTTGTCTAGCACAGGGGCGTCACACTTTTTCGTACAGCGGGCCAAATAGCATTCATGATGCCTGCTGAGGGTCTCAAGTGATGTCATCAGGCAGGAAGTGATGTTTTTAAAAGGTCATAACCAGAAATAAGCACTTTTTTCTCACTTAAGAACATTAGCTGCAGATGACAGAAGAGAAAATTTGCAAATCTTGATCATATTTCAAGATACGGGAGAGCCCAAATATCATGCAGTCCATCCTTCCATCAGAGACACCTCAGTACTGCTCACCAGATAAGGGCCAGATAAAAAGCTTCCACGGGCCACAATCCAGCCCCTGGGCCTTATGTTTAACACCCCTAGTTGAGCAGATAAACTGGTGCAACGGCCTGCCTTCAACAACGCACACTGCAATTGGAAAGGAGCACTCACCCTTTCTTGTATAGGGCCAGTTCATTGGTCAAGTTCTTCACACGGATCCGGAGGCTCCTCTCGGTCACCTTCAGCTCCGATAGCTGGAGTGAAGAGAAAGATCTCCTTGATCAGGAAGGACCAAGCTGATTCACGGAGGATATTTTCAAGTGGAGGGGTGGGGGCGGCGACAACACCAATATACTTAATGGCCCAGTAGGAGAATTGGCCCAGGAGGAGAAAATCCCTCCTAGGTCCCAGTTACATACTCAGGTGGGATCTAACTTTGCACAAGGCACTGGCTGTTCCTCATTTTAACACAAGAAGCTTTCTTCTCCCAAGCCAGAAATTTCATCCAAGTCCTGTTGATCACAGGGGCTCTCCAAGGCTTCCTGGCCCTGCTTCGAGATGCCACAAATAGAACCTGAACTATCTAGTTCCCGGATACTGGGCTATTTGGAACCCGGAAAGGCACCAAAAAAAAAAAAAAAAAAGTCAGATGTGGTATTATGTGGCACAGGACTCAAAGCCTGCAGAATCTCAGCTTGCAGATTTTGTTTTTAAAAAACCATGCTTCCGGCCCTCATGGCAGAGGTGACGTGCTTGAAGGTGCACGGCAGCTGCTCTGTTGAACAGATCTTAAAGGGAAGGCTGAAGAATGTTTGCTGTATTGGGGGTGGGGCCACCTCTCCCCCTTACTGTGACAAGCTCAATAATCTGCAAAATGTGAGCTTGTGTATATTGGAGTAGCTTATGCAGGTCACAGAATTCATGATTCCTGGGCCAGAATGTGGCTGGCCTGCGCACAGAGTTGCAATTCTTTTTAACAGAGCACACTGTACGCAACCTCGCAAGTACTCACTTCCCCTGCCCAGCTGAGCGGTTCCCTCCCTACCAAGCCTGTTTCAGGGGACAGAGAGGCTCCCGCGAGACCCACCTCGGCAGCAAGCTGCCGGCTTTCCTGCAGACGCTTGCTGGCCACTCGCTGGTGCTTGGCCCGCTCCTTGGTCAGCTCCTCCTCGAGACTCTGCACCACCTTCTTGAGGATCTTCACCTCCTTGAGGGCACTGCTCTTGTTGGTGAGCTTCAGCTCCTCCTGCAGACCCAGCAGAGCAGTCTCCATTGCTGCCTTCTCCTCCAAGGTGCGCTGCAGCCTGGCAGGGGCAGAGAATTGGCAGCTGGCAAGATCTTAGATCTGAGCTATCTAGCAGTCAGTCTCCAACTCCCAATATGAGGAAGGATGTAGGATCTCACAGGTTGGTCACAGACTAGGACACCTTTTCTCTTTTGAGGCACAAAAACCACAGAAGAGTGTGCAGACAGGCCCGTCATCTCTCCACTACAAGATCCGAAAGAAAACCCTGTTTCCTACATAACCCAAAGAACCTACACCCTCCCATGGGAACCATGAAAACTTACACCCTTCTGGATACCATGGGAAAATCCAGCCATCCCACCTCTTTGCCATCAACAGTGAAGACTCCTATCTCTCCTTGTTCCAGTAGCACCCCAATTTCTAACCAGCTCAAGGTGAAGTCACATGAAAGAGCTGGTACCTGCAGCTGGCCACGGTGGATGCCCAATACTCTGACACAAATCCATCCAAGTCAACACGTCCTCAAGAAGCCCATCTTTTCCCACCCTCCAAACACTTACTCGTCCCGGAGTCGGCGGATCTCAGCATCCCGAAAGTCCTTGCCAGGCTTGGCCTTCAACATGGCCAGCTCCTCCTTGAGCTCCCGGATCACCTTCTGCAGGATCACAGGGTCTGGCTTCCCCATGTAGGGCAATGGCAGCGGATAGTGAATCCTTCCAGGAAGCAAGAAAACAGAGTCACAAAAATCACTGCCGATGGGAACAAATGCTGCAACTCAGAAGGGTGTGTGTGTGTGGGGGGGGGGGGGTTGTGCATGTATGTCCACTTGCTGTAGATCAGGGATGCCAAACATAAGGTCTGGGGGCCGGCCCCCATTATAATTGGGCTCTCTATAATGGAAGATCAGAAGATCATCAGGTGGATGATTCCATGTTTTGACAGCTGTTTGACAGCTCTGGGAAGGGCAGGCCTGGCTCCACAGCTGTAATCAATCAAGGCCAATGGAGACTCTGATGGACACCTGAGCTTCATTTGACCTTGATGGGACTTTGAATGGACATGGACTGAAGAGATGGCTCACCTGAGCTTAATTTGGACTGAACAAGGAGCTAAGGAGGTAGCTCACAGCTGAGCTGCATTTGGACTTAATGGGACATACAAGGATAAAAGGCAGCTTCAGAAGGAGCAAAGCTACCCAGACAGAGCTTCCCTGACCCAGAGGGAGATGCTACCTGACCAGAGGGACCCCAGACCTACAGGAGAAGGGGGCTGCCAGGACTCTGCTGAAGACTGGACTATGCTTTGGAGACTGGATTGGACTTGGACTGGAGGCTTCAGACCTTTACCCACTGAGTTAAGTGGAGTTCTGGGGAGGGAAAGCCTCTGGACAAGAGGAATTGCAGGGAGTGTATGTGTTTGTAGCAATAAATTCTTGTTAACTGCTCAACTGATAAGGAGTTCTGTTCATTTCTTTGCACACCACAGCTGCTGTTCTTGGCAAAGGAGGCTGTTAATTAGCCAAAAAGTGGGCATTAGAAGGGAGTTGGAATATTTGGATGGGACAAATTGGCGTAGTCAGCAGGATAGGAAAAATTGGGATAGGACACTCTCATGTCTTGAAAATATGATCAAGATTTGCACATTTTCTCTTCTGTCATTTACAGCTAATGACATTCTATGTGAGAATGAAGTGCTTATTTCTGGCCATCCTCTGCTTCAGGATGTCACTTCCGGCCCTCAGCAGGCACTATGAATGCTAATTTGGCCCTCTGCATGAGTTTGACATCCCTGCTCTAGATGGGTGAAATGACCGTCACACTTGGATGCAGGAAGCCATGTCTCTCCCCCTAGACAGGATTGGCTGTCAACCCTTTAATGGTTTACATCTTCCTTTATGGAAGAGATACCCAATTGGGCAGACTGTGGCCCAAATCAGCCCACGAAGCAAGGCTGGACACAGGGGCCTGCTCCCTCCTGCCTTGAGCGCTACTGCTCTTCACCTGTCAAATTCCACAGAGTAGATCAAGATGAGATAACGTTTGGAGCTCAGCGGGGAAGTCTTGGAAGCAGTTGGGTGCCGAGGTCCCACCCCAATCTTCCTGCTCCTCAGTGACTCGAGGTCATTGTAGGTGAGAAGGTCCAGCGTCACCGATTCGCTGCTCTGTAGAAAAGGGGAAAGCAGCGCCACGTCAAGGACCATGTAAGTCGGCCCTCTCCTGGAATACATGCTCTTGAACAAGAACACTTGAAGCACCCAGCGGGGTCAGAGCAGCTTGCCCAGCGCCCTCTTTTCCAGCACAACCAGCCACATGCCTCCAGGAAGCCGAAAAAACAGCACTGGAAATGCAGCGGCCCTTCCCTTTCTCAGCACTGACCACAGGTACATATCCCCACATGTTCACCTGCATAGGGGAGCGTAGGGGAGGCAAAGGGGCAGAAAGCAGAGCAAACTTATAAGGAAGGCAGACATGCTGCCCAGAGCACACCTTCCTAGCACAGTTCTTTCCCTGGAGCCTGTCCAGGAAGAGAGGAAGGAGAGAGAGAGAGAGAGAGAGAGAGATGCAAGGGGCTTGCAAGGTCACCTGGGCAAGTGCCGACTCCAGCATACTACAGAAGATCCCAAACTGCTTGAAATTCCCAGTCTTGTGAGTGAGGTCTTCAATGACTAGAAAGCGAGGACAAGAAAGAGCTGATTTCCACATAGATGGTCTTGGCTCAAGTTACTATTAATAAATATTTTTATCCTGCTTTTCAAAAAAAAAGTAGTTCACAAAGCAGTTTACACAGCAAAATAAATCAATAAATGGCTCCCTGTCCCCAAAGGGCTCACACCCTTAAAAAAAACAAAACAAAAAAAACACAGAAGAGACACCAGTAATAGCCACTGGAAAAAGGTGCCATTCTGGGGCAAAAAGGGACAGTTGATCTCCCTCTGCTAAATATAAGAGGGCAGCACTCTGAAAGGTGCCTCTTTGCCCAGTTAGCAGGGGACCCTGCTAAAGGATTTAAGCCAGAGGTTCCCAAACTGGTGGGTTGTGACCCACCAGGAGCAGGGCATTCCCCCTTTAGGGGAGTGGCTGTGCTCCAATGGCAGCAACAGTGCATCAGGGATCCTGGTGCTGTTGCATCCAATGGGCTTTTTTACTCAACTAGGGGGCAGCGCTGGCCTCCTGCAGGGTCCTGGAGGCTCACAGCCCCTTCTGATCTCCTCCACAGCTTGTTTACAAAGCCCTTATCTCCGATTCCTGTGACCCCATGAAAACAGGAAGTAGCTTCAGATTGGAGATAAGGGATGTTTACAGCAGCCATGGAGGAGATCACAGGGGGCTGCAAGCCTCCAGGACGCTGCAGAAGGCCAGCACTGCCCCTCCTAGGTAAAAAAGCCTCTTGGAAGTAGCAGCACCAGGATCTCTGTGGAGCTGTCACTACCCTCCTCCCCACCCACGCAAACATTTACCTGGTTCCCAACTGCCCTGTAGGAGTTTGGGAATGACTGATTTAGGCCCCCCCCTTTTTTAAGCCACGTGGCTCTCAGCAGTTCCCAAAAAACAGAGTGTCTAACCGGCAATATGATAGGTCGATATGGCGGTCTGCATGGCAGAGGTTTTCTGGCCCTTGGCAGCGGATACCATGGTCTGGATTCCAGCTTCTTCACTCTGAAGAGACGCCTCTCCAATAGCCTCGCCTGCTGACCCCATGCCCACCCCACCTTGCCCATCCCTCAATACTCACAAGCAGCATCAAACTCCCCTCGCCACTGGTCTGTGGTGAGCTTGTCCTCCACTTCCACTTCCAGGAGGCTGCCCTCCACTGTCATCCGCACGACATGCTCAACACCACGAAAGACGTAGTCAGCTTGCAGCCCATGCAGTGCGGCCATGGCGCACCCAATCAGCCTGCTTTGTGGTCAGTCCGCAGCCTCCAAATAGTTTGCAGTTTTATGTCTGGGATGAAAAGACAGCATGGAAGGAAGCAACAAGAGCCCTGCCCAGCTCACATGAAACAGACATGACACAGAGCTGCAGCCGGGGCAGATCTGCAGGGCAGGTGACCCAGTTCTGTGGGCCCCCAGACTTGGAGTGACTCTTGACAAACTTGTTTCTACTCCCTTATATACAGCACATATTAACAGAGGCATGCAAATTTATCACCTTACATATGAATATAAAACTTTCACGCCGATAATGCACCAAAGGGAGCTGAATGGAGGTCACAAAAGTTAAAAACACAATTTAAGCCAAGGTGGATGGTAGTCTATGTGGGGTGGGGTAGGGTGGGGTGGGAAACAAGTAAGAAAGGTACAGGTAAAGGGGAGGTATCTGGTGTAACGCTTCAGGTACCAGGAAACTGTGTCCCAGTCCTGCTCTGGTTCTTGGCAATGGTGCTAAAATGGCTTTCATTAGAGCCAGGCTTCAGAGTAACCTTTTCTGGTCTCTCCAATAAGAATATCTGGTTACGGCAATGTTTCTCAATGGCTGTCTTCCGCTGTACCGCTTCACCCATACGGAAGTACCACTGGAAGTAACCGGTGACGATTTAATTGCCAGTTACTTCCAGGTTGGGAGGCCAGATGCGATGCGACAAACACCAGTAAGAGGTTCAGGGTGGACTGGGGGGGGGCTTTTTCGAGCACGAAAAAGCATGCTTTGGAGTGTTCTATGGCATCATGTTCCTGGTTTCGCTGCTGGGTGGCAGGTGTCTAGGGCAGGGTGACCAGATGTCCTCTTTTTCCAGCACATGTCCTCTTTTTTAGCCTGGAAAAGAATTTAAATGTCCTCTTTTCCCCTGAGAGCAGGCCTCTGCAGGCAGCGCATAATCTTCTTATAATTACAATTACAATCTTCTTATAATAAATTACATGTACTATAGTTTTAAATTTAATAATATGTCATATAGTGTTTAAATTGACCACATGAAATCAATATACTAACTGCTACCTCCTAACTGGGTAAGGGGCACTTTTTCAAGTGGGTGCTCCTCCTTTATTTAGCAGGGGGAGAGTAACTGGCCCTCCTCACCCCAGCAGTGTCTCTTTTAATGGCTGTCTGCTGGTGTTCTTTTGCATCTTTCTAGATTGTGAGCCTTTTTGGGACAGGGAGACATTTTAGTTATTTTATTTTCGGTGCTTTGTGAACTTTTAGTTGAAAAGCAGTTTATAAATACTGTTAATAACACAGGCCAACACACATTTTGCTTCCTTAAACGTTACACCGATTCTTGGGTATATTTGGGGTGTATATTTGAGTATATTTGGTATATCGTTTTGGAGACACGGCATAGCCTCTTTAGTGAATGGTTCAAGCAGCTTCCTCATGAGGAAGCCTACACCACGGCTTCCTCATGAGGAAGCTGCTTGAACCATTCACTAATGAGGCTATACTATATCTCCAAAACTAGACGCGATAGGGCACAACGGATGCCATTTTGGAATCGGCACCCCAAAATCATATCTAACCACCATAAAGTTTGGGAAAAACTCAAGTACCTCAAGTACCGCTGGTTGAGAAACACTGGGTTACAGTGAGCTGTGCTGGGAGGGCAGGCGGGGAGCGGGCAGGGGTGGGAGGACAGGGCCCTGGGAGGGGGGCAGGATTGAGAGTGGGGTCCCCAGTCTCACACTTTATTATACAGTATATGGGTGTCATGGCACAAAAAAAGGCTGAAGACCCCTGATATAGAGGACTGGGGGGGTCCCTCTGCCTCCACCCCTCTGCTGCCCTCCCTGTCTAGATTCTAGCAGACTGGAAGCCCATGGGGCAGAGAACTGTGAAAAGCACCTTGAGAGCCTCTGTACATTCAAAGCCATTAGCTGGGGGGGGGGGGTCAGAAAGGTTGATAGGGGGGGTCCAGGGGGTGATACCACTGGTAGGAAAAAGACACCCAGGCAACCTGGGGGGGGGCTGCAATTAGTGGAGGCACAAAAGGGGGAGGGGCTGTAATTAGCACCCCATAATTAGCAAAGGGGGCACTACTGGGGGCTACTATGGGGGGCCAGGAGGAGGGGGCTCCTCCTGGGGGGCAGTGGGCCAAGACACCTGAGCCCCCCACCCACCTGAGCCCCCCCATGGAGCGCAGACGACGAAACAGCCCCCACCTCTTACCTGCCCGCCGTCTCACCTCAACTGCCGCCTCTGGATCGAGGCTCCTCCTTTCCGCCTCTCCCACTGGCCGCTTGCGCCAACGTTCCCCGGCGCTCATTGGCAGCCGCGGACGTCTATCATCTCGCCCCGTTCTATAGAACGCGGCGTTGAAACCCTTGGAACCGCCCTAAAGTTGAAGCCACGCCCCCTGCTGTCTGCTCCCTCTCTCCTTTAGTAGACTCCTTAAATAGACATAATAGCTAGACTGACACTCATGTTCCAGTTTCCTGGATCTCACCTAGTAGACATCCTCTCCCCTTTTGGGGGGGGGGAGGACTCTCCATCCTCTAGGACAGGGGTTCCCAAACTTTGTAGCAACAGGACCCACTTTTTAAAGTGACTCTCCATCAGGGCCCACCTTGGCTTGCCAGACTTATTAAAGGATTTTAAAAGAAATTTTTATTTATTTATTTATTTACTTACTTACTTAACACAACAACAACAACCCTATAACATGAAGACAAAAAAATAGCCACCTATCCTAGGTCCTTGGGAAGGACTCAATAGGTGATATAAACAAAATTCAGTCAAAAACAACATCACTGTGTGGAATGATGATGATGATGATGATGATGATGATGATGACGACAACAATATCAGGGGGTACAAAATTTCTTTTGGATCCCTTCCCAAAAGGGGAGGGAGGAGTGAAACAGAGTGGGCGGTCTGGTCTGCGAAGAGACCCAGTTATCAATCACTCTCAGGGATGTTCTGAGCTGGGAGAAAATGGACAGATCAGGTATCCAGATTTCTGGAATTGGACAGATTTCTGGAAGAAAAGTCCATCACAGGTAACAAGCCATGGTGGGTCTGTGCAATCTCCTGGTTTTAGAAGGAGGCTACCTCAGAATGCCAGATGCAAGGAGGGCATCAGGACGCAGGTCTCTTGTTGCCTTGTGGGCTCCCTGAGCAGTGACGTACAAAGGTCATTTGCCACATGAATTTTCGGCACTCCCCATGACAAAATTATTTTCAGTAACAGTCATGATATGAAATGAATAATAATAATAATGACCAGAAAAGAAGCACAGACAGTGAATTTTCTTTTATTGAACTTACATATAATAGGGTTCACATATGTAGTGAATATTACAGATCATAACCCAAATCCAAACAGGGAAGGAACGCCCATCAAAATAATATGCAGTGGGCTTGAGGTCTATCACACATACAAAAGCAGTTTTGTAGTAATATAGAAGAAAGGCAAAACATATGTACATTTATGAAGAATACATTTGGTTTTATGGAATGCTTGCAACAAGCTCTGCTGGTAATCCCAGCGTAATCCACTTTTTGTTACAGTGTACACCTTTTGTTACAGGATTCCCAGAGTAATCCACTTATTGTA